>NC_044502.1:48108754-48128754 GCF_902362185.1 Chanos chanos
AAACAGCTCACAGACCAATCTGGAAATTAAATGAAAGGCTCAAAAGTTGCGCTATAAATGTGACTGAACAGAAAGTTGATTTCTGCCCTAAAACCAGCCTGTGGCAGAGTGAGTCTAACAGGATAACCCCTCACATCGGATGCTGTCATTTGGATGTATATTATGGGATGTGTGTGTTGGTTCTGAGAGGTAAACACACTGGCTGAATCTGCCAGTTATAGACCAGTCAGTGTTTGTGGTAAATAAATCTTCCTAATCAAACTAAAATAAAGGAGAGAACATGATACGGAGTCTGAAGCCAAGATATTAAGGGTCTTTCTACAGCCGTCAGACTTCACAACACAGACAGAAAAAATCACAGAAAACTTCAGCACAAAACTTAAATTCTCCTCACACCTTCTCCCTCAACAAACATTTGTTATCATGAGTAAAAGTGCGACAGCTATGCCGAGGACTGTGAAGGAGTCAAATTAATCGACATCACAGCAGTTTTACCTGATAATATGTTAATTTGTGACAATGACAATAATTTATCAATTGGTGATTTTATGAGTTCAGCTCATCAATGACAAAAGCAGACAGTTTTTTAAATCTTTTGCTTCTTTGTCGATAAGTAACTCAAATAACTCTGAACTGTCAGGTTCAAAAGAACGACTTTAAGCTATGAAAACTAATTCTATGTCATTTTAAAACAAAACCTGAGAACGGCTTATCTGTAACAGGCCACAAGGCAAAGACATTCATACATCTGTGGTGAAGTGTTAGCCGAACTCACTTTTCACTCTAACTTGACTCTATGGCCTCCGGGCAGTGGGAAACATGTTGAGATGTCTAGTTGTCATTCTTTAGGTTTAATTTTTTTGCACTAGATCTGGCCTCATACCTGGGGGAGGGACCATAAAGAGAAGACGCACAAACTGTACAGCCTCAAATCACTCCAACAAGACCCAAAAGCATTTTTCTGCCCCAGCTGGGACAGTAACGATTTGTTCAATTCAGTTCTATTCAATCTGGTGAGGAAAATAAGGTGTCTTAGGGCATTATAGAGAGAGACACTGTTAGTGGAGCTGTGGTATACATCTCCGTACATCACCACCACACATTAAACCTTTCTTAAAATGTCTCCAATAATCAAGTAATTGAATAAGCAGGTTTCTGAAGGTTTGAGTAGGTTTTTTATCTATTCTCAGTCTAGAGTGTAGTGGGAGACACTACGTACATTACACCATACACAACTTATTGTTGCTTTCCCCTTTTTGTCTAGGGGGTAAGGGAACATAAATAAATAAATAAATAAATGTGGAAAATCCCATCCTCTGTCCCTAGCACTCCACAAAAGGACAAAGATAGGTTTTGAAAATAACAGTTGGATTTATTCACTCACTCTAAGTGAAACACAAACCATAAAGACTTCAGGAGGAAAAAGCCAAAATAATAAACAAACCAAACGTGGCTGTTAGGAGTGGAATCTGATTTTGCCCTAAAAACAAAAAAGAAAACAAAATAATCAACAGAAACTAACCTCACTCCCTGACTAACCAAAAACAGGAGAAAACTGTTTAAGACAAACAAAATGGCATCCAACCTCCCTACAAAGCCTCCCAGGCTATTTACAAGACTATGCACAGTCCAGGAAAAAAGGCATATACCACACAAAAGGCATATACCACACAAAAGGCATATATCACACAAAAGGCATATACCACACAAAAGGCATATACCACACAAAAGGCGAGCAGAGAGGACCAACGGTTCATCAACAGCAACATTCAACTAGGAAATCACCAACACCAACACCAACACCAACACCACCCGCTGCCTGAGGAGGGAGATTTAAAATCTCTCTGTGAAGTGGACATGCAGGCTTATATCCCCTGCTCTCGTTTTCTCTCAGCCAATAGGAGCAAGATTTGACATACAGGCCCTCCCCCGTTTCCATGGAACCTAATGACCTGCTGACAGGAAAGAGGAAGGAGAAGAGAGCAACAAAGAGAGAGAAAACAGCACAACACAGCACAACACAGCACAACACAGTACAATACAGCACAACACAGTACAACACAGCACAGCACAACACAGTACAACACAGCACATCACAGCACATCACAGCACAACATAGTACAACACAGTACAACACAGCACAACACAGCACAACACAGTACAACACAGCACAACACAGTACAACACAGTACAACACAGCACATCACAGCACAACATAGTACAACACAGTACAACACAGCACAACATAGTACAACACAGTACAACACAGCACAACATAGTACAACACAGTACAACACAGCACATCACAGCACAACATAGTACAACACAGTACAACACAGCACATCACAGCACAACATAGTACAACACAGTACATCACAGCACAACACAGTACAATACAGCACAACACAGCACATCACAGCACATCACAGCACAACATAGTACAACACAGTACAACACAGCACAACATAGTACAACACAGTACAACACAGCACATCACAGCACAACATAGTACAACACAGTACAACACAGCACATCACAGCACAACATAGTACAACACAGTACATCACAGCACAACACAGTACAATACAGCACAACACAGCACATCACAGCACAACACAGTACAATACAGCACAACACAGCACATCACAGCACAACACAGTACAATACAGCACAACACAGTACAACACAACACATCACAGCACATCACAACACAGCACAACACAGCACATCACAGCACATCACAGCACAACACAGTACAACACAGCACATCACAACACAGTACAATACAGCACAACACAGCACATCACAGCACAACACAGTACAATACAGCACAACACAGTACAACACAGCACATCACAGCACATCACAGCACAACATAGTACAACACAGTACATCACAGCACATCACAGCACAACACAGTACAATACAGCACAACACAGTACAACACAGTACATCACAGCACAACACAGTACAATACAGCACATCACAGCACAACACAGTACAACACAGTACAACACAGCACATCACAACACAGCACAACACAGTACAATACAGCACAACA
The DNA here is from genome assembly GCF_902362185.1 of Chanos chanos. Classification (NCBI taxonomy): domain Eukaryota; kingdom Metazoa; phylum Chordata; class Actinopteri; order Gonorynchiformes; family Chanidae; genus Chanos; species Chanos chanos. The sequence goes on from NC_044502.1 coordinate 48,111,816, forward strand.
CAGCACATCACAGTGCAACACAGTACAACACAGTACAATACAGCACAGCACAGCACAACACAGCACATCACAGCACAACACAGCACAACATAGTACAACACAGTACAACACAGTACATCACAGCACATCATAGCACAACACAGTACAACACAGCACATCACAGTACAATACAGTACAACACAGCACAACACAGTACAACACAGCACAACACAGTACAATACAGCACATCACAGCACAACACAGCACAACACAGTACAATACAGCACAACACAGTACATCACAGCACATCACAGCACATCACAGCACAACACAACACAGCACAACACAGTACAATACAGCACATCACAGCACAACACAGTACAATACAGCACATCACAGCACAACACAGCACAACACAGTACAACACAGCACATCACAGCACAGCACAACACAGTACAATACAGCACAACACAGTACAACACAGCACAACACAGTACAACACAGCACAACACAGCACATCACAGCACAACACAGTACAACACAGTACAACACAGCACATCACAGCACAACATAGCACAACACAGCACAACATAGTACAACACAGTACATCACAGCACATCATAGCACAACACAGCACATCACAGCACAACACAGTACAATACAGTACAACACAGCACAACACAGTACAACACAGCACATCACAGCACAACACAGTACAATACAGCACATCACAGCACAACACAGTACAATACAGCACAACACAGTACAACACAGTACAATACAGCACAACACAGTACAACACAGCGCAACACAGTACAATACAGCACAACACAGTACAACACAGCACATCACAGCACATCACAGCACAACACAGTACAACACAGCACATTACACTATATACATCGATCCACAGACATTACACTATACACATCAAGTATACACTATATACACTATACACATCATGTATACACTATATACACTATACACATCTGTCCCACCCATGAAAATATCCATGCACAAAACACTAAAACATGCACTTGTTGTGTGAATTTTACCTGTCCTGAGACAAAATGTATGTAGTTGTAGAAAAAAGTGGTTTTAAAATATTATTTAAAATGCCAAATAGCTCTCACGCTCCCCCTAAAATAGCATTTTTCTCTTGTCCCACCTTCTTAATGACCAACTTGCATATCAAATATAACAGTTAAAATAAGTTTTAAATATACTTTTTTGGTATGATTTTGTTGCTATATGTCTCTTGTAGTTGTTAAAGCAATTTGTTTACGCATCAACATATTTTAAATAATAGTAATCATGCACTAAAGTTGTGTCCCACAACATGCATGCAACCCTGTTACCGAAACCTGTTTACTCTGGCAGAGGAAGAGAAAAAACAGCGAGCTACATGACACAGAGGAGCTGTTATCATCAAGCCATTTGCTAACACCATGGGTAGACCAAAGGTCAGTCCTCTCTTCTATTTTTCATATTTTTCCAATCTTTTCAGCCTCAATTGAGTGTTTCACTTTAACCATGCAACCCTGTTACTCAAATGATCAGAATAAGACAAATGAATTTCAAAGTTTTCTTTCTTTATTTACATAAATAAGTTTGTCCTTGACCTTGACAGTAATGTTACATTCTACACCTAACATCTACTCCTGAGAAAAAGCTAACATTAGCATCGACTTGCAACCCTGTTACCATTACCCTTGCAATCCTGTTACCATTACCCTTGCAATCCTGTTGATAGCTCATTGAAAAGATATATAAAATATTATTAAACAACATTCCTGTAGTTCTGAGTGCTTATTTGTCATATTTATGTCATGATCTACAATCAAAAGTAATGAATTCATTCAACCCTTTTACTCTGTGCAACCCTGTTACTCTAATTTCAACTCTGTTACCATATCATTTTTATATGGTAATAATCTTAAATAATTTTTTCAGTTCAAGAGGGTTTAACATATTGTCCTTTTAATAGTTTGAATGATTAGATGCGTAATGTATTTGAGCAAATATTTGAAAATAAATACTGGTAGCACCCAACAAATAAAACATCTCATAGAAAGTGTACCTTTGATGCCTGAGCTGGACGAATCAAATTATTTGATGGTTTATTACCTGTTGGTGGAGGGGGTGTTGGTGTTGGTGGGGTGTTGGTGTTGGTGGAGGGGGTGGGGTGGGGTGTTGGTGAGGGCATATGTGGGCATGTAAAACCTTATAAAAAAACATGAATAAAAACCATGTAAAACCTCTTGCATGCCCAGATAAGCAATAGCATCAAGCAGGCGCTTCAGAGTATCTCTATTTGCATTCTGCTGCGCAGTTTTCAACCATACACCCTCATCCACGACTTGATCGACTGGCATCCTGCCCAGCAATTTCAATCTAACTGCAGCACCAACATGGTCTTTACATTTATTATGGCGTTTTGTTGCCCTATCCAAATTCTAGATATCACTAAATCCCTGAACAGACCATGTTTGTTATTTCCCCATTAGCAGGCAAGGCCAGCATTACAGACAGTTGGTCTTTAGGCTGCTAGTGAGCCATGGGTATTTCTCATACCATGTGGTGTTGGACGCACTGAACTCACCATCTCTCTCGCCAGCAACTTTTACTCGCGCGCGCTATCGAATGGGCAGCGCGCGCACTGGATCTCTCTCACAAGCTGCTTTCATTCTCTCTCGCAAGCAACTTTCATTCGCACGCGCTGACCATTGGACCTGTCACAACAGGGCTTCAATCCAACTCGCAGGGTTTCAATTGCTCTCGCCTGCTAACCGGACCTCTCTTGCCAGGTAACTGGATCTCTCTCGCGCGAAAAGGGTTCGTTCCCTCTCGTGTTTTTCGCACTTTTGTCTATAACGGCGCCTCATAGAAAGGATGCGCGTTGAGAGCCTTCCAATCACAATTCTTGTGAAGTGAGATGAAAATGTCGTCATATGGTCGCGTCTTAATGAGTGGTCGATGTTTTTTTTTTATTAGTGACAGGACACATGTTCGCTTCCGTGTGTAGGTCCAGTTAAACTTCCGTGTATTTCAGGCTGCGAAGGTTGGGTGGAAAGTTTGTACCAGAATGCGCTCAATTCCTGAGGAATTAACAACCCTGGTTTCAGGTAGTGTCTTATCGAACACAGAGATGTTTAAAGGAAGTAACAGGCTGCCTAGATTAGGTGAATTAGAACGTTGAATATTAAGTTTTTGTAATTGTTTTCAAATGCTATTCAAAAAGAGGAAGTTGCATTCGATGTTGAAGTAGAGAATAGTTTTTCTGTTAGAACAACTAATCTATTTGACACACGTTCGGCAGGAATTGGACAAAGCCATCTAGAATATGGTCTTGACTAACATTTTAAAAAGTTGAACAAATGCTCCTTTTGTGTAATGAGTAGTTAGAATAATAACTGGTAGAGAGAGAGAGGGAGAGAGAGAGAGAGAGAGAGAGTTTACCCTGCGTGTTAATGATTGAACCCGGTAGTGTAGCCAAATTAAGATAAAATATTAAATATACAGACACGCAGCTGTGTGTTGCTATCTTGGATAATCCTTGGCACATGCACGTTCTGTGATGGATCAGGACAAAAGTAAAGTTTTTAATGCGTGATTTGTTATTTAGGAATGAATGATATTCTTTTTCTCAGATCTGGAGAGCTTTCTCACCGATGTTCTGAAAACAGAGAATTTGAGCAAGAAAGCTAAAGAAAAACGGGATTCCTTCATCAAACGGATCAAAGAAATCAAAGTCAGGTTAGGTCAGGACTTTAACTGTCCCGCCATTCCATGGTTTTACTTTACACCCTTCAACCTCCCCCTTCTCTGCTCTTGAAAACCATCGTCAGTTGCCTCTGGTGCTTTATGTTTTATGATGATGTGTTACTAAAAATGTTTGTTTTTTTTATTTTAAATTTCAGCTACGGTCAAGACTTCAAGGAAAAACGTAAGTTGTTGCTCATGCAGTCGCGTGTGCAGTCGCGTGTGCTGTTTGCAGACGTGTCTGTGTATGATGGACACGGTGGAGAGGGAGCGAGTGCAGGAGAACATACGTGCTCTTTCATTTTGTCATCGGCACTGTGTACATTGTTTGTGTGTTTGCGAGAGAGAAAAAGACAGTGTGATATATCCACAAACTCTTGCTGCTACTTTACACATCCGTCCCTGTCCCCAAAAGACTTCAATTTGATATATTTGAGTGAAACTGTAACTACATAATGCTACAACAGAGTTTCCTTAAATAGCGTGTGTGTGGTCTGAAGATGGAGAGTTGGGTTGTGTGCTCTACTGGTGTTTGCATTAAAGTCATAGTCACTGCATTGTGCTAGTGTCACAGAGTAACCATACTTCCTCTGTGTCTCAGCTCTGACACCATCTTCCTCTAAATGAAACTCAAACCCGGATGACACAGAGCTCGGCACATTTCACTTCCACTCACCTGATTACATCATGTTAAATGATCAAACCTAACACAGCTAACTCAGTCCGACAGACCATTTTTAGGCCATCTGATTAAAGAAGCGGACGTGTAAGGACAAAGACAGGTGGAAAGCCTGCCAGGGCATGATGGGAAATGCTACCTCACTGAACAGCGATGCTTCTTTTTGCCAAATAGAAATATTTCAGTGCCACATTGGATACCTCAAGAGAAATAACATACACTTAGGAGAATCTGATAACCAGATCTCACTATAGCAAAATTCCAGCATTCATTGTGTGATTTACAGAAGTAGACAGTCATTCACATATGTTTGACCCTCATGGTGGAGTGAATGGATTGTTTCTCTGTGGTGTTCTCCAGGGGATGCAGATGACTCTGATGAATTTGATGAAGGAGACAGCAACAATGAAGCTGGTTCACTCCACTCGGAACGTACAGACAAGGATGATGAAGGCTGCTACGATGGTGAGTAAGGGATTCTGGGTAATGCAGTCGCTGTCTTAAAGATCTGTTAAATGGGATAAACAGCTGTGCCGTTTTATGCAGGTGAAAGAAATCCACAATGTCTTTGACACCGATAACTCTGAAATGCCTAGCTGTTGAAGCGAATCCTGGAGACTGTTTCTAATTTGAACTCATGAGTGTTGTGAAGTCATAAGCAGTACCACATTGCTGCCTTTCCATCTGTGGACTGCACTGGCCAGATCAAGCGTGTTTTTCTAAAGCAGTACAGACTTTGGTGGGAGAAGTAACCTGGCAACAGCTGCCTGTGGGGCCCAGTCTGTGTGAGTTGAGATTATTCTGTTGTTTAGGAGAAAACCTTTTAGCTGTAGGACCTCAGAAAGCCCTTTTTTTTGACAGTGTCAGCTGAGATGCCCTGGGTTGTCTGATGGAATAGTGCTGGTGTCATATAAGGATATTAAATAAGGCCTTTTTCCAACTCTGGATCCACTCAGAGTTTACAGTAAGCAGTGATCTGTCTGGTCAGTGATATGAGTTGACTATCAACGTAAAGGAACTTTGGGTGTGAATATGTGTGCGCACGTGCAGTTTGAGAGAGCAGTGATGGTGTGTGTGTGTGTGTGTGTATTACTGCCCTGCTGTTGGAGTTAGTGTGTGGTTTTACTGACACTCTCACTCGGCACAGTCCAGACCACAGCTGCACTCTTGCTGCACCACACACACACCATCAGACAACATGACAGAAAGCAGACTCATCGCTGAGTCGCCAGGCCCGTGGTCCCGGCAGCCTTTTGGTTCACACGGTCTTGTTTTCCTTCCATTTCACAAGAGTTTTCAACAGTATGACAGTTAAAGGAAATGTATTTTATAGGACCTGAGTGGGACCTTCTGCTTTTGCTATTTTAACTCACACCCCTCTGCTCTGCCATCCCAGTTAACCTCTGTTTTTGATCCTTTTGGCAAGTTTTGGTTTTTAACTATGAACTGTTCAGAAATAATAACTGAAAATTTCTGAAATGAGATGCTGAACAAAAAATATTTAAAAGGATTGCTCAGGGAATATTCAGAAATTTCCATAAAATGGGAGAAAATAGATGATTTTTCCATGGAAAGGTCAAACCAACGTCATCCCACACTTCTGAATGACATTTGTACTATTCAGCTACAGTTAGAAAGCTGTTCTTATTAACCTCCATTTTTAATTCAAATTGTTCGAGAGCTCTCTTTGTCTGAACTACTGTTTTCTATTATCTAATTGAATAAATTTCACCTCCTACCCCAGACTAGAACAGACATTTAGACGTTACAGAGGGGAACAGATCTGTGAAGCCAAGTCTTAGATAAAACCATAATGTCAGCACTAGTCATTTTTGCCCAAATTTCAACCTTGTCGAATTCAGGCACGAGGTTCATCACGTTCACATGAACGAAACAAGTGTCAAATCAGTTCATGAAATCATGAAGAGCTGAGAGACTGCATTATTATCAGGCCTGGGATTAGACTGCACACTCTGATAACAGTAACATTACTGTTATCAGAGTTTGCTTTTGTCTGATGTGTCAAGATGTCTGCTTCCATCTCCTGCTGTTTCTTTGGCTTTTAAAAATGTTGGTGTTTCCTGTTTTGGTGATCGTCTGTATTTACTGATTGTAAGGAACCTTTGACAAAAGAGCCTTTAGTATATGTAAAGCTCGAGACTGTACTTACTTATACTGTGGAAATGAACTGAAATTAACCGCTGCTGAGTGCTGCCGGGCGGCTCACTACAATTCGGACAACAGGCTCCGTCTGCTGCCCTGAGGACAATCCGAGGGAGCTTCATTCCTTTTCATTCAAAACAAGACCAGTGCCAGTTTTGGGCTCTGGTTACAGCTGTAACCAGTCATGCCTCCACACGCCACTTCTGACCGTGAGAGCTGCACCTGCCTCAGCCTTAAAGTGAAGGAGCTGGAGGACAGAATATCCACTCTTTATCAGAACCAGGAGGTTGAGAGGCTCATGGACACCCTCGTATCTGTTGGACCTGCAGCAACACCAGCCACGGCAGAGCTGGCCTCGACTGTTCTGTGGTGAGATGCCACCTCCCTGACTCTGCCCATGGATCCGTAGATCCAGCAAGGAGCAAGGCCAAAGGCACCCATCAGCTCCAAACCACACCCACAGGAGCAGTGGACTAGAACGTGCAATCCGCAAAAGTATAAGACATCCATCTCCCGGTCCCCTCCAACCCAAGATATTCAGCTGAGCAACAGATTTGATATCCTGAATAAACACAATTTTCTGCCACTTTCTGGTCGCCTGCAGCCTGTACAAAGTGTCCAGAGCTCACTGTTTAATGATGAAAAAATGACAGCACCGGTCTGAGCCAAACTAGTCAAGGGCCGTCCTGCCCATGGAAGTGCCATCCTGCCCACGGAAGGGCCATCCTGCCCACGGAAGGGCCATCCTGCCCACGGAAGGGCCATCCTGCCCACGGAAGGGCCATCCTGCCCACGGAAGTGCCATCCTGCCCACGGAAGGGCCATCCTGCCCATGAAAGTGCAAAACTATCCTGTTACCCCACCGTCTCTCCACAGATTTGGTGCTCCTCAACGCGCTTGCCTGCCTTGGGCGGAGCCCTGCTATTGCCACGCCCCATAGCCTCACTAATTAGCGATTCCATTGTGAGACATGTATAGAAGAAAACTCTCTCTTTTCCCGGCGCTAAAGCCTTGGACATCACGGCAAAGATCCCAAATATCATGAATAACCACTCTGCACAAAATATAATTGTTCACGTCGGAGTAAATGATATCCGCGACCGCTCAAATGAGATGCCAGAACAGGATTTTAATTGCCTTTTTAATATACTGCAGAAATGCCATAAAAATCTCAATCTCTGGCCCAGTCCCTGCCCTGAGAAAAGGCACCGGACAGTTCAACAGGATTATAAGTCTCCACACCTGGCTGTAGTCAGCCTGCTTAGGGCAAAATTTTATATTTATTGATGATTTAAATTTTTTCTTGGAACCGCCCCTCCTTCTATGGCCGGGATCTCAGTGGTCTGGGTGCACGTACTCTGGCAAATAACATTTCCTACTCTGAACCTCACCCACAAATAACAAAACCTGACCCCTAGAGTTCTACCCCAAATGACCCAATACCAGCAAAGAATCTGCCAACCCACCTCACCTCCCCTGTCTCACACAGCATTATTATCCCAAGCCCACCATTTTGTGCCCTCACCAAGTCTCGAGTCATCCTCCCTCTGCTTAACATCGACCCAGACCGGCCATCGGACTCTGTCCCTGGCATGGGCCAGTTGGCATCTACAACCACCAGACGGCACATCAACATTGCTTTGCTTCCTCCCGCGGCTGAGTTAACTGCTCACACTGGCTCTTCCACATTGTCTCGGTCCGCTCCAGTCAGGTGGCCATCGAGTGTTTCCCGGGAGCCCACACAGCAAAATTCTCAGAGTTGATTTTCCGGTGTTAAGCAAAAGTGTTAAATATAGAGTTGAATTGACGGTTTAAAAACATGATTTAACACTAAAGGAATCAATTGCAAAAGAGAGTTAAGCCTGATTTATACTTCTGCTACAAAACCAGTGTAGTAAGTAGATAACACTATCTGGTGTTAAGCAGAGTTAATTTTTGACAGAGTTATTTTAACACTGCATCTGAATTGTAATATTAAGAATTTAGGAAGTGTTAAATTAACACTGCAAAGATTGGGACAAAATAAACACCAGCATAGTGTTAAAATGAACTCTCTCAGAGTAGATTTAACACTATAGAATTTGCTGAGCACCTGGCTGACATTGATGGCAAGCTACCAAACTACCAGTCTAATTGTCTCCAGTTATGTTGTCCCCCTGTATCACCGGTTTGGGCCGTTCCTGTCCCTCCAGACCCCCACTGGAAACGCAGCCATACAGTGAATGCAAATAATCTTGTCCCCGTTATCACCTCACTGCCTCACCTCATGCCTTCTGTTTCGCCCCCTTCTCCCGACTCAGTCGTCTTTGTCAGATCACTGGCTGATAAGTCATTTTTCTGCAATTATTTCATAGAATCAAAGCGGTTAGATCTGTTTATGCTTACCGAGACATGGTTAAGCCCAGGTGACTCTCCTGAATGAAGCATGTCCTCCTGGTTTTAGTTATTTTCAGCAGCTTAGGATTCCAGGTCATGGAGGTGGACTGGGTATGATTTACCGAGAGAATTTTAAATGTTCCATTTACTCCCTTTGGAAACTTTTCCTCATTTGAATCATTTGGTTTTATCATAAAACCTAACTCTGGTTTTATTCAGGAATTTTCTGATCTTTTAACTTGTATTATGCCTCGCTTTGACACAGTCTTGATTTTAGGTGATTAACATACATGTTTGCTGCCCCTCTGGTTCCTCTTTTACTATGGATTTTATAGACATTGTGCATTCTTTTAATCTTGTTTAGTCAATGAAGGGTCCCACACATTGAAAGGGTCACATCCTGGACATTGTTCTGTCCTCTGATTTTTACTTTTGACAGTGTTGATCCCTGCGAGACTAATCTATGTGTGTCTGACCACAAAGCCATTATTTTTAAGCCCATCTATCCACCTCCTGCTCCCACAGTGGCTCCCAATGTTTCTTCTCATGTCCTCAATACAAACTCTGCTGACAGATTCCATAAGAACTTCACCACTGCATCTAAGAGTAGCAACAACTAAAATAGGGCTGGGTATTGGCACAAATGCTCTGATTTGATTCGATTATAATTCACAAGCTAACGATTCGATTCAATCCAATTTGATTCGATATTGATTCGACAGGACTGAGATGTGAAGTACCATAGATTTCCATATTTGGAGAGATGTTTAAAAGGCTCTAAAGGGAGCACAGATTGACAAATGCAGAGTCACTGGACACAAACTGTGAAAACCACTAAAGAAAAGGCCAAAGGGTCGTATACCAAAAACTTTTTATGTGAGGAACGCGTGAGTATAGTTCCTTAAAAACAAAACCAACCTGTCTCTTTTAAAGCACAAAAAAAAATTGACTTTTGACTGAGAGGGATAGCAGAAAATAAAAATTGGCAAGTCTAAAAGTCACATGATGCAAATAAGCGGGAATTTGACAAACGCGGTTTCGGAATTCGGACCGACCAGCCTGTTGTTTTATTTTAGAACTCATTGTTTCATCATTTAGCCTATTTTCAAGATATTTAATTTGACCGGCTTGCAATGCAAAGGGACATAGGTTCAATGTAGACTAATGTCTTTATTTAATCGACAATAGCAAGGCCATTTGTTTTCTTTTATTGTAACAGCCTATATGTTCAGTGTGCAAAGTTTGCAAATAGTTACAAAGTGTTCATTCGTGGTCATTACTTTTGATAAAATACATTCGGTGGATCTTAACGTTTGTGTTTTGTATTTTATTGCTGTTTAAACGTAGGCTCTGAGAATCTGAGGCTTGCAGGATTGATGCCATCTTTTAAATCACTTCTCAAAACATATCTTTTTAAGAAAGCCTATTATTAATTATAGCACACCGTTTTTTTTTTTCAAAATGTCTTACCGTATTTCATTATTACTGTTGTTGTCATTTTTTCTATTTTGATTTATTCTTTATTTCCATTTTATTTTATTATTGTAATTGCCTGATTTTATTTGCCTCAAGTCTTGAAATGTTTTAATCCTTGTAGAATTTCAAGTGTCAAGTTTATTTAGAGCCCAGTATCACTGTTTACAGTGTCAGAGAGCTTTACATGCCCACAACAAACAAAACAGGACACAGTAGAGCATTTTGTAGCTTTGCTTTGAAAAGTGCTGTATAAATAAAGTTTTTATTAATATGATTATTATTATTAGACTGCGCAATTACTGATAACAACATAGACAGTAGCATTTGACAGCGCAAGCTCTGAGAACAGTACCGTAGGAGTGCACAGTTACTGATAACAATATCCCAGACAATGACATTAGGCTTTACTAACCCTAACCCTGACCCTAACCCTAACACTGATAAGTCACATAGACATTAAGATCATAGATATTTTGTATAATGGTGATCATGAGAGTTTCTGTCCTGTTTTTGAATACTGTCGCTTGGTCAAAATAAACCAGTTAACAAACAGTCTCATCAGGACACCGTCTCGACAATGCTCTCTTGCTTTAGATGAGTGACAGACTGATGGGCCAATGCTTGACTCAGGGGCACTGAGCCATATTATTGTAATGTTTTGAAAGCATTGTGATTTTTTTCTGCTTTTTTAATGATCAGGATCTCAGCAGTCCCCTCCAGTGGCGGCACAGGACTTGCCGGCCGTCTTTAAATGCGGCTACCTAGAGAAACGCAGAAAAGGTGACTGTCTCAGATATGAACTTTCTGATCACTGTGTCTATATGTTGTAACAGCCAAATTATATTCTGTGTTCTTCTGGGACTGTACGTACGTGACCTAGCAGTGACCTCATATGTTTTGTCAAAGAATGCCTTGGTTATGTGAAGAGTTTACCCATCTGTAATTAATGCTTGAGGATTTTATGGACTCTAGGTTGTATCTGACTTTGATGTGGGAAGAGCCATGTTTTACCTGTGCTTTGTTTCTGCTGTAGATCACAGTTTCTTCGGGACAGAGTGGCAGAAAAGGTGGTGTGCCCTGAGCAACAACACATTCTACTACTATGGAAGTGAGAAAGGTAAAGAGTCCCACACGTACAATACACGTCTCACGCTGACGGAGCGCTGGGTTAGTGGAACGCTGATAGTTTGGGGCTTAGCGAGGCCTGTGGGTGAGGTGTTAAAATAACCCCCTCACGTAAAAAAGTGTTATTTGTGTTATGAGAGTCGCTTTGAGTGGTTTAAACTGGTATTTTTCTGTGATGGTCAAAACACCACAAATGCATGCACAGGACTTACTCTACAGTCTACTCTCAATATGGCCTTTTATAAGCATGGTTTCTGGTGAGGTTATGGATCATAAAGTTATAATGTGGGAAGTTGGAAAATGGTGACTCTAATGTCTCTAATCACAGCGATCAATGATGTGACCAATGATGAGATGAACTTATTCGAGTTGAGGGTTCCCTAAGAGCAAACATAGAAAGTTGTTGTTTTGCTAGGATTGGATCTTGTACAAAAATCACTTTCAATATGTCATTGCTCATTCTAAACTAATTGCCCTAACAGTCACTGTGAAGCTGGACTCCACAAATGCAAATGAGCTTGCTTTTTTAAGAATTGTTTATTTCACTGATAACAATTATTCATAAAATTGCTGCCTGATGTGTTGTGAGCCTCACATTGGCTGGATTCTGCATGTAGTGATCTATTTAGGAGTGACACCAAGAGTCTAACATACAGTGGCCACCTGACATACAGACAAATATGATTAGACAGTAGGAAAGTAACTGTGGAGAAGAGTTTGAATCTAATCTGGTCATCTCTCACACCAGATAAACAACAGAAAGGGGAATTTAATATCGAAGGCTACTCTGTAAAAATGAACAATACTTTACGAAAAGACTCGAAGAAAGATTGCTGCTTCGAGATTTCTGCCCCAGATAAACGAGTCTATCAGGTTGGTCTCATTTTCACACTCACCATGAGCCTGTGGCATCAACTTATACACTTACACATACTCCTATGGTATAAAATGATTCACTTACACATACTCCTATTGTATAAAATGATTCACTTACACATACTCCTATGGTATAAAATGATACACTTACACATACTCCTATGGTATAAAATGATTCACTTACACATACTCCTATGGTATAAAATGATTCACTTACACATACTCCTATGGTATAAAATGATTCACTTACACATACTCCTATGGTATAAAATGATTCACTTACACATACTCCTATGGTATAAAATGATACACTTACACATACTCCTATGGTATAAAATGATACACATACTCCTATGGTATAAAATGATACACATACTCCTATGGTATAAAATGATTCACTTACACATACTCCTGTGGTATAAAATGATTCACTTACATCATCTCTTATGAAATGTCTGTCATTTCTAGTGGGTAGTTTGTTTGTTTTCTGAAATAACAAAATCAAATCTTTTCGGCCAGTTCTGTGCTTCCTCTCAGAAAGAGGCGGAGGACTGGGTAGAACAGCTGGGCTTTCTGCTGAAAGGTTCGAACGATCGTTAAACTCATTCACTCAAACTCAACTTATTCACACCTTCAGGCACATGCTACTCCTACCACACACTCTTTTTTCTTTATAAATTATTTATATTATCATATGTAGTGGTATTCATTATGGACAATGTTACGTGTGTGTGTAAATGTGTATATGTTTGTGTGTAATATGTGTGTGTGTGTGTGTGTGTGTAGATATGGAATCTGGCATCATTCCTCTGGAAGAGGACCTGGAGACATATGATGATGTAGGAGTTCCTCAGAGCCACGGCATTCCAGCCTCCGCCCACACTGACGAAGACATTTACGAAGAGCTCCCTGGTCCGTCTCTCTCTTCACTCCAGTCGCGCACGCTCTCTATCTCTCTCTCTCTCTCTATCTCTCCCTCCCTCTATCTCTCCCTCCCTCTCTCTCTCTTTCTCCCTCTCTCTTTCCCTCTTTCTCTTTCTCTTTCTCTCTCTCTCTCTCTCTCTCTCTCTCTCTCTCTCTCTTTCTCTCTCTCTCTTTCTCTCTCTCTCTCTCTCCCTCCCTCTCTCTCTCTCTCTCTCTTTCTCCCTCTCCCTCTCCCTTTCTCTTTCTGTTTCTCTTTCTCTCTCTCTCTCCCTCCCTCTTTCTCTTTCTCTCTCTCATCCATCTGTCTCCTCTCACTGTTATCTGTATCCCATTCCTATCTCTCTCTTTGCCTAGCTGCATTTCAGCACTCGTTCACCGTTCAGCACTCGTTCACCGTTCAGCACTCGTGCACCCGTTCAGCACTCGTGCACCCGTTCACCGTTCAGCACTCGTTCACCATTCAGCACTCGTGCACCATTCAGCACTCGTGCACCATTCAGCACTCGTGCACTCGTTCACCGTTCAGCACTCGTGCACTCGTTCACCATTCAGCACTCGTTCACCGTTCAGCACTCGTTCACCGGTAATCTGTAGTTTGTACACGTTCTGTTGTAACTATTGTAAAACAGACTGTGCTGTGCTACTGCAGTCCAGCAAAACAGCTTTTATTGTTAAAGAGCAAATCTTCAGAGAAACTACAAACAGAACCAAACTGATAACATTTTCTTTCTGCTGATGGCATTTCTCCAGCTAAAATCCTGATTAAACTCCTCCATCTCCCTTTACAGAGGAGGAGCTTCCTAAACCCACCCAGCCAATCATAGAAGTGAAGAACAAGCCCACACCTCCACCCCCAACACCAGGTAAAAACACACACACACACACACACACACACACACACACATACACACACATACACAGAGTCTCTGCTTACCCTCTACTACATTACAAGTAGAGACCCTAGACTTCCATTTTACTGTAACTAAATACTGATAACCACAGCCATTAGTCAGAAACATTTTGCCAAAGTATTCCCCTCTCCCCCTCTCCCTCTGCAGCAGTCAATAAGAGCACTGATTATCAGAACTACTATCAGGGAATGTGGGACTGTACGGGTGACTACCCTGATGAGCTCTCCTTCAAACGAGGCGATGCCATCTACATCTTGAGTAAGGTAAGAGATCAGCCATGTCACACAGTCAACCACACAGTCAAACAACCAACCACACTGTCAACCACACAGTCAGCTACACTACCGCACAGTCAACCAAAAACTAACCACATTACCACAATCAACCACACACTAACCACATGACCACACAGTCAACCACGAATCAACCACACAGTCAATCACACGACCGCACAGTCAACCACAGACTAACAACATAACTACACAGTCAACCATACAGGAGCAACACAACTACAGGGACAACCATAATCTGACCAAATACAGTTAATCATTCTTAACTGCAGTTCAGAACAGATAAGTATAAATGTAAAATTCTGAAAATAAAATAATTTACAAAAATTATGAAATAAACAATAATATGAATAAGTTGCTTACTACACCACAAGAAATAAAAGTGTGTAAGAGTGCGTAACAAATACTAGGTGCTTTTGCACCAGAGGAACTTTTCCATAGTTCTTAGAACTGTTGGAGAAAGTACCCCCTTTTTTGGCGTGTTCGCACCGAAGGAACGATCATAGTTCTTAGAACGCTGTTTTGAGGGGCTTTTTTAGCTCCTACTTCAGGGTAGGTACTTTCCCAGCGCAGTAGGAACCTTGGGTGATGTAGGTGTACGGCCATTGGTCCAGATGCAGGTATACGATGTTTGCAACCGCCATTTTTAAAGATCCCTGTAAAGTATAAAGTCTTAGAACGTCTTAAATGCTTGTGTGTCCGTGATCTGCATTTTAACCTAAAATAAGAATGTGTTTATCCAGCTTACGATTTGAGGGCTGCGGCGGGGAAAAAGGAAAATGAAAAAAACACGATGCTGCGAGCAAGGGTCAGGCACAAGCGCTATGCTAGCACCCGAAAAGTACTATATGCCCATCAAGTCATTCACTGCTACTGCAGTGGTAAATGCAGGGGGACATTTTTTTCCATTGGACTGGGTCTATCCCCATACAGTTTTATTTTCATTAATAAGAAGGCAGTTATCTAATTTGCACTGAATATTTCTGTCATTCAAATTCAATGAAACTCATTAATTGTGTATACTGTAGTCTAGTTTGTCGATTTCTTTTGCCACAGTAATGGTATTATTTTTTTCCTTTTAGAGGAATTTTAAAAGATCTTAAAAGTCATTAAATTTGTACTTAAAAACGTGCAGCTACCCTGGTTAGCCGTGTAAACAACAGCTCTTAGCGTGACGTCGCTGTACCATTGTTGGCCGGCTTACATCACTTCAGCGTTCCTACTGGCGATGCGAATGCAAACAGAAAGAAAAGTCCTAGAACGTATGTAGTTCTAGGGGGAGCTCCCCAGAGGTAGTTCCTCTAGAACTGTTCGATCTGAAAGAGCCTCCTGGCAGCTGAACGTAAGTTAAGCCTCTTCCAGGCTTATAAGTACTGAGATACTGTGATTGTACGGTGACTGGATTGTAAAAGAGATCTATCATAGTACGATCACAGATGTTAATGGACTGCGAGTCTGGTTAGGGTTAGGGTTAGGGTTAGTTTTTAGTACGGTGACTGGATTGTAAAAGAGATCTATCATAGTACGATCACAGATGTTAATGGACTGCGAGTCTGGTTAGGGTTAGGGTTAGGGTTAGTTTTTAGTACGGTGACTGGATTGTAAAAGAGATCTATCATAGTACGATCACAGATGTTAATGGACTGCGAGTCTGGTTAGGGTTAGGGTTAGGGTTAGGGTTAGTTTTTAGTACGGTGACTGGATTGTAAAAGAGATCTATCATAGTACGATCACAGATGTTAATGGACTGCGAGTCTGGTTAGGGTTAGGGTTAGGGTTAGGGTTAGGGTTAGTTTTTAGTACGGTGACTGGATTGTAAAAGAGATCTATCATAGTACGATCACAGATGTTAATGGACTGCGAGTCTGGTTAGGGTTAGGGTTAGGGTTAGGGTTAGTTTTTAGTACGGTGACTGGATTGTAAAAGAGATCTATCATAGTACGATCACAGATGTTAAGGGACTGCGAGTCTGGTTAGGGTTAGGGTTAGGGTTAGGGTTAGTTTTTAGTACGGTGACTGGATTGTAAAAGAGATCTATCATAGTACGATCACAGATGTTAATTGACTGCGAGTCTGGTTAGGGTTAGGGTTAGGGTTAGGGTTAGTTTTTAGTACGGTGACTGGATTGTAAAAGAGATCTATCATAGTACGATCACAGATGTTAAGGGACTGCGAGTCTGGTTAGGGTTAGGGTTAGGGTTAGGGTTAGTTTTTAGTACGGTGACTGGATTGTAAAAGAGATCTATCATAGTACGATCACAGATGTTAATGGACTGCGAGTCTGGTTAGGGTTAGGGTTAGGGTTAGGGTTAGTTTTTAGTACGGTGACTGGATTGTCAAAGAGATCTATCATAGTACGATCACAGATGTTAATGGAC
>NC_044502.1:48133754-48141254 GCF_902362185.1 Chanos chanos
TGAACACACACACACACACACACACACACACATCAGACTGGACTATCTTAAATGATTGTCAAAGCACTATTAAACTGCTCAAGACACACATTTTAATCCATGAATATCAACGCTGTTAAAAAATACACGCTACACACACACACACACACACACAATCTCCCTAACCCCAAAGACACACACAAAATCCACACACAAAAACACCTACAACGGATTTGTCACATGCATAACTGTACAACAGCAGTGAAATGACATTACAACTCCCACAACTGTACAAATAGCAAACGTAAAGCAATATAACAGTATGAAAATAAAATAAAGAATATATATATATATTTACACACACACACACACATATCTATCTATCTATCTATACATACATACATATAAGTGTTCATGTGTGTTATGTAGGTTTATAAGTGTTCATGTGTGTTATGTAAGTTTATAAGTGTTCGTGTGTTATGTAAGTTTATAAGTGTTCATGTGTGTTATGTAGGTTTATAAGTGTCCATGTGTGTTATGTAAGTTTATAAGTGGTCATGTGTGTTATGTAAGTTTATAAGTGTTCATGTGTGTTATGTAAGTTTATAAGTGTTCATGTTTGTTATGTAGGTTTGTGTTTGTAAGTGTTCATGTGTGTTATGTAGGTTTATAAGTGTTCATGTTTGTTATGTGGGTTTATAAGTGGTAATGTGTGTTATGTAGGTTTATAAGTGTTTATGTGTGTTATATAAGTTTATAAGTGTTCATGTTTGTTATGTGGGTTTATAAGTGGTAATGTGTGTTATGTAGGTTTATAAGTGTTCATGTGTGTTATGTAGGTTTATAAGTGTTCATGTGTGTTATGCAGGTTTATAAGTGTTCATGTTTGTTATGTAGGTTTATAAGTGTTCATGTGTGTTATGTAGGTTTATAAGTGTTCATGTGTGTTATGTAGGTTTATAAGTGTTCATGTGTGTTATGTAAGTTTATAAGTGTTCACGTTTGTTATGTAAGTTTATAAGTGTTCATGTGTGTTATGTAGGTTTATAAGTGTTCATGTGTGTTATGTAGGTTTATAAGTGGTAATATGTGTTATGTAGGTTTATAAGTGGTAATGTATGTTATGTAGGTTTATAAGTGGTCATGTGTGTTATGTAAGTTTATAAGTGTTCATGTTTGTTATGTAGGTTTATAAGTGTTCATGTGTGTTATGTAGGTTTATAAGTGTTCATGTGTGTTATGTAGGTTTATAAGTGGTAATGTGTGTTATGTAGGTTTATAAGTGGTAATGTGTGTTATGTAGGTTTATAAGTGGTAATGTATGTTATGTAGGTTTATAAGTGTTCATGTGTGTTATGTAGGTTTATAAGTGTTCATGTGTGTTATGTAGGTTTATAAGTGTTTATGTGTGTTATGTAGGTTTATAAGTGATCATGTGTGCTATGTAGGTTTATAAGTGTTCATGTGTGTTATGTAGGTTTATAAGTGTTTATGGTCTGCTTGGCCCTGGGGGAAGAAGCCTCTCAGCCTCTCAGTCCTGGCCATGATGGAGCGGAGACACTTGCCAGAGGGCAGCCACTGAAACAGTTTGTGGCTGGGGTGGTGAATGTCCTTAATGATCTTGTTAGCCCTGGACCTGCACCACCTGGTGTAGATGTCCTGGAGGCAGGGCAGTGCTGTCCTGGTGAGGTGTTCAGGACACCAGATCACTGTGTGAAGAGCTTTCCTGTCCAGAGAGCTGCCATTGCCATACCAGGTCCTCAGAGAGGTGAATTCCGAGGTACCTGTGGCTGCTCACTTTCTCCACTGGGGTCCTGTAGATCCTGAGTGGTGTGTAGTGGATCCTCTGCTTCTCCCTCCTGAAGTCTACCACCATCTCCTTGGTCTTGAAAACATTCAGGTCCAAGTTGTTGTCCTTACACCATGATGACGGCACCTCCACCTTGTCCAGATAGGCTGTCTCATTGTTGATGAAGATCAGGCCTACCACCACTGTGTCATCTGCGACTTTCACAGCGATGTTGGGTGCTGTGTGTGGCTATGCAGTTATAGGTGTAAAGGGAGTAGAGCAGGGGACTCAGGACAAAGCCTTGGTGGGCGCCGGTGTTGAGGGTTCGGATGCTGGAGGAGCAGTTTCCAATCTTCACCAGCTGTGGTCTGTCATTCAGGAAGCTCTGGACCCTGGAGCAGAGTGAGGGGCTCAACCCCAGGTCCCCGAGCTTGGTGACCGGTCTGAGGAGAACGATAGTGTTAAATGCCGAACTGAAATCTATAAACAGCAGACGCACATAATTCCCCTTGCTGATGTCCAGGTGGGAGAGGGTGGAATGGAAGATGTGGGAGATGGCGTCGTCAGTGCTCCTATTGGGACGATAAGTGAACTGAAGGAGGTGTAAAGAGCCAGGCAGAGATGAGCAGATGAAGTCTTTCATGAGTCTCTCAAAGCACTTCATCACCACAGAAGTCAGTGCTACAGAGTAGTAGTCATTTAAGCAGGCTGGGTTGGTCTTCTCGGGTACAGGGAGAATGGTAGACGTTTGGAGGTGTGTAGGGATGACAGCATGGGCCCAGGGACACATTGAAAATAGAGGTAAACATGGCGCTAGCTGCTCAGCACATGATTTTAGCTCCTGCCCAGGGATGTCATCTGGGCCAGGGATGTCGTCTGGGCCAGGGATGTCGTCTGGGCCAGTGGCCTTCCTGCTGTTTACTTGTCTCAGAGCTCTCCTCACGTTGTGCTCTGAGACGGAGAGTGGGTCCTCCCCGGTCAGGTCGCCCACTTCAGTTGCACTAGTGCTAGTGTAATGGCGATAAAAATGCATTCCTGGTTTTTGTGATTTTCACCAAAATTTAAATATCATTCTATGTAAATAAGTTGAAGAGACCTCTACTGGTTAAATGTGGTAACAGTGTCTGTGCATTACTATTAGGGTGGTCATATGTCCGGCTTTTGGATGGACAGTCCGGTGTTTCAGCTCTCTGTCTGGTGTCCGGCGCAACCTCTGGACGGATGCCTGTTTGTCCTCCTGTTGATGGTATTGAATAAAAATCGTTCGCAGTCGTAAATTCACTCTCTGAGTGCTAAAGCGCACTTTGTTACGCTGCGTCTTATTGACTACTGTGAAAGAAGTCTGTAGGTTGCTTTTTTGGCGAATGGTGCGTCCGGCACTCTGAAAGAACGATCGCAGTTATTTTCAACGTAAATATTATTATTGTTTTCATTTTGTGTCTTTTGAATCGCCTGTCTGCCGATGTTTCCTTTTGTCCTCCTTTTTGGGCCACGGTGTCCTCCTTTTGGGGGCCATGACAGTGGTGGTGGTGTGTCAGTGCTGTGTGTCAGTGCTGTGTGTCAGTGTGGTGTGTCAGTGCTGTGTGTCAGTGCTGTGTGTCAGTGCTGTGTGTCAGTGTGGTGTGTCAGTGCTGTGTGTCAGTGTGGTGTGTCAGTGTGGTGTGTCAGTGCTGTGTGTCAGTGTGGTGTGTCAGTGTGGTGTGTCAGTGTGGTGTGTCAGTGCTGTGTGTCAGTGTGTTGTGTCAGTGCTGTGTGTCAGTGTGGTGTGTCAGTGCTGTGTGTCAGTGTGGTGTGTCAGTGTGGTGTGTCAGTGCTGTGTATCAGTGTGGTGTGTCAGTGCTGTGTGTCAGTGCTGTGTGTCAGTGTGTTGTGTCAGTGTGGTGTGTCAGTGCTGTGTGTATCAGTGTGGTGTGTCAGTGCTGTGTGTCAGTGCTGTGTGTCAGTGCTGTGTGTCAGTGTGGTGTGTCAGTGTGGTGTGTCAGTGCTGTGTGTCAGTGTGGTGTGTCAGTGCTGTGTGTCAGTGTGGTGTGTCAGTGCTGTGTGTCAGTGCTGTGTGTCAGTGTGTTGTGTCAGTGTGGTGTGTCAGTGCTGTGTGTCAGTGCTGTGTGTCAGTGCTGTGTGTCAGTGTGGTGTGTCAGTGTGGTGTGTCAGTGCTGTGTGTCAGTGTGTTGTGTCAGTGCTGTGTGTCAGTGTGGTGTGTCAGTGCTGTGTGTCAGTGCTGTGTGTCAGTGTGGTGTGTCAGTGCTGTGTGTCAGTGTGTTGTGTCAGTGCTGTGTGTCAGTGTGGTGTGTCAGTGCTGTGTGTCAGTGTGTTGTGTCAGTGTGGTGTGTCAGTGCTGTGTGTCAGTGTGGTGTGTCAGTGTGGTGTGTCAGTGTGGTGTGTCAGTGCTGTGTGTCAGTGTGTTGTGTCAGTGCTGTGTGTCAGTGTGGTGTGTCAGTGCTGTGTGTCAGTGCTGTGTGTCAGTGTGGTGTGTCAGTGCTGTGTGTCAGTGTGTTGTGTCAGTGCTGTGTGTCAGTGTGGTGTGTCAGTGCTGTGTGTCAGTGTGTTGTGTCAGTGTGGTGTGTCAGTGCTGTGTGTCAGTGTGGTGTGTCAGTGTGGTGTGTCAGTGTGGTGTGTCAGTGCTGTGTGTCAGTGTGTTGTGTCAGTGCTGTGTGTCAGTGTGGTGTGTCAGTGCTGTGTGTCAGTGCTGTGTGTCAGTGTGGTGTGTCAGTGTGGTGTGTCAGTGCTGTGTGTCAGTGTGTTGTGTCAGTGTGGTGTGTCAGTGCTGTGTGTCAGTGTGTTGTGTCAGTGCTGTGTGTCAGTGTGGTGTGTCAGTGCTGTGTGTCAGTGCTGTGTGTCAGTGTGGTGTGTCAGTGCTGTGTGTCAGTGCTGTGTGTCAGTGTGGTGTGTCAGTGCTGTGTATCAGTGTGTTGTGTCTGTGTGCTGTATCAGTGTGGTGTGTCAGTGCTGTGTGTCAGTGTGTTGTGTCAGTGTGCTGTGTCAGTGCTGTGTGTCAGTGCTGTGTCAGTGCTGTGTGTCAGTGCTGTGTGTCAGTGCTGTGTGTCAGTGCTGTGTGTCAGTGTGTTGTGTCAGTGCTGTGTGTCAGTGCTGTGTGTCAGTGTGGTGTGTCAGTGCTGTGTGTCAGTGCTGTGTGTCAGTGTGTTGTGTCTGTGTGGTGTGTCAGTGCTGTGTGTCAGTGTGGTGTGTCAGTGCTGTGTGTCAGTGTGGTGTGTCAGTGCTGTGTGTCAGTGTGGTGTGTCTGTGCGGTGTGTCAGTGCTGTGTGTCAGTGCTGTGTGTCAGTGTGTTGTGTCTGTGTGCTGTATCTGTGTGGTGTGTCAGTGCTGTGTGTCAGTGTGGTGTGTCTGTGTGCTGTATCTGTGTGGTGTGTCAGTGCTGTGTGTCAGTGCTGTGTGTCAGTGTGTTGTGTCTGTGTGCTGTATCTGTGTGGTGTGTCAGTGCTGTGTGTCAGTGCTGTGTGTCAGTGTGGTGTGTCTGTGTGCTGTATCTGTGTGGTGTGTCAGTGCTGTGTGTCAGTGCTGTGTGTCAGTGCTGTGTGCTGTATCAGTGTGGTGTGTCAGTGCTGTGTGTCAGTGTGGTGTGTCAGTGCTGTGTGTCAGTGCGGTGTGTCTGTGCGGTGTGTCAGTGCTGTGTGTCAGTGTGTTGTGTCTGTGTGCTGTATCTGTGTGGTGTGTCAGTGCTGTGTGTCAGTGTGTTGTGTCTGTGTGCTGTATCTGTGTGGTGTGTCAGTGCTGTGTGTCAGTGCTGTGTGTCAGTGTGGTGTGTCTGTGTGCTGTATCAGTGTGGTGTGTCAGTGATGTGTATCAGTGTGTTGTGTTTGTGTGCTGTATCCGTGTGGTGTGTCAGTGCTGTGTGTCAGTGTGGTGTGTCAGTGCTGTGAATGTGTGCTGTATCTGTGTGGTGTGTCAGTGCTGTGTGTCTGTGTGTTGTGTCTGTGCGGTGTGTCAGTGTGTTGTGTCAGTGTGGTGTGTCAGTGCTGTGTGTCAGTGCTGTGTGTCAGTGCTGTGTGTCAGTGTGGTGTGTCAGTGCTGTGTATCAGTGTGTTGTGTCTGTGTGCTGTATCAGTGTGGTGTGTCAGTGCTGTGTGTCAGTGTGTTGTGTCAGTGTGCTGTGTCAGTGCTGTGTGTCAGTGCTGTGTCAGTGCTGTGTGTCAGTGCTGTGTGTCAGTGCTGTGTGTCAGTGTGGTGTGTCAGTGCTGTGTGTCAGTGCTGTGTGTCAGTGTGTTGTGTCAGTGCTGTGTGTCAGTGCTGTGTGTCAGTGTGGTGTGTCAGTGCTGTGTGTCAGTGCTGTGTGTCAGTGTGTTGTGTCTGTGTGGTGTGTCAGTGCTGTGTGTCAGTGTGGTGTGTCAGTGCTGTGTGTCAGTGTGGTGTGTCAGTGCTGTGTGTCAGTGTGGTGTGTCTGTGCGGTGTGTCAGTGCTGTGTGTCAGTGCTGTGTGTCAGTGTGTTGTGTCTGTGTGCTGTATCTGTGTGGTGTGTCAGTGCTGTGTGTCAGTGTGGTGTGTCTGTGTGCTGTATCTGTGTGGTGTGTCAGTGCTGTGTGTCAGTGCTGTGTGTCAGTGTGTTGTGTCTGTGTGCTGTATCTGTGTGGTGTGTCAGTGCTGTGTGTCAGTGCTGTGTGTCAGTGTGGTGTGTCTGTGTGCTGTATCTGTGTGGTGTGTCAGTGCTGTGTGTCAGTGCTGTGTGTCAGTGCTGTGTGCTGTATCAGTGTGGTGTGTCAGTGCTGTGTGTCAGTGTGGTGTGTCAGTGCTGTGTGTCAGTGTGGTGTGTCTGTGCGGTGTGTCAGTGCTGTGTGTCAGTGCTGTGTGTCAGTGTGTTGTGTCTGTGTGCTGTATCTGTGTGGTGTGTCAGTGCTGTGTGTCAGTGTGTTGTGTCTGTGTGCTGTATCTGTGTGGTGTGTCAGTGCTGTGTGTCAGTGCTGTGTGTCAGTGTGGTGTGTCTGTGTGCTGTATCAGTGTGGTGTGTCAGTGATGTGTATCAGTGTGTTGTGTTTGTGTGCTGTATCCGTGTGGTGTGTCAGTGCTGTGTGTCAGTGTGGTGTGTCAGTGCTGTGAATGTGTGCTGTATCTGTGTGGTGTGTCAGTGCTGTGTGTCTGTGTGTTGTGTCTGTGCGGTGTGTCAGTGCTGTGTATCTGTGTGGTGTGTCAGTGCTGTGTGTCTGTGTGTTCTGTCTGTGTGCTGTATCTGTGCGGTGTGTCAGTGCTGTGTATCTGTGTGGTATGTCAGTGTAGTATGTCTGTGTGCTGTATCCGTGTGGTGTGTCAGTGCTGTGTATCAGTGTGGTGTGTCAGTGTAGTATGTCTGTGTGCTGTATCAGTGCTATGTGTCAGTGCTGCATGTCTGTGTTGCTTGTCAGTGTTTTGTGTTTTCTGTGTGTTGTGTCTGTGAGAGAATCAGGGTGTTGTGTCATTGTCAGTAAACTCAGAAGGGTTTTTTTTAGTGATTGTCCAGTATCCTGTCTCATTTGCTGTGGCTGAATTAGCTCTGATTGTGACTATTCATTTGCTGAGTGAACTCAGACTGAATATGTTCATTTATGGTCTTGTCTCTGACTGTGAATGAAGTTTTTGCTTTAGCACTGACTGTCAATGTTTGTTTCTATGGTAATGGTAACTGTGAATGTTTGTTTCTATGCCAATGCTAACCGTGAATGAATGTTAACTGGGCAGCCGTGGTCTAAAGGTTAGAGAACCGGGCTTGTGACCGAAGGGTTGCCGGTTCAATTCCCAGAACCCAA
>NC_044502.1:48146254-48228754 GCF_902362185.1 Chanos chanos
CGAAGCACTTCATGATGACTGATGTCAGTGCAACAGGGCGGTAGTCATTTAGGCAGGAGGCCATCGGTTTCTTCTTGGGGACAGGAACGATGGTGGATGCCTTCAGGGAGGTGGGGACCACGGACTGACTCAGGGAGAGGTTAAAGATGTTGGTGAACACCTCCGACAGTTGGTCAGCGCACACTCTGAGAGCCCGGCCAGGGATGCCATCTGGCCCTGGAGCTTTGTGGGGGTTGACCCTTTTGAAGGACCGTCTCACCTCAGCTGTTTCTAGGGTCAGTGTGGCAGCCTTCCCATCCACATGTGGATGCACGATGGGCGATGTGTTATCTGCATCAAACCGTGCATAGAAGGTGTTCAGCTCATCTGGGAGCGATGCTCTGCACTGGGCAATGTCTTTGTTTTTCCCCTTGTAGTCTGTGATGCTGCGCAGTCCATTCCACATGCTCCTGGGGTCAGAGCTGTAGTAGCTGGACTCCACTTTGTCCCTATAGTATCAAGTTTCAAGTTTCAAGTTTTATTGTCATTTACTAGATAACAATGTAGACATCATTATCAGCAATGAAATTCTTGAGCTCGGGGCCAGCTCAACTTGCGAAGTGTAAACAGTTAAATAACAATAAGAACAATAAGGTAGGTAGTATAGGGGTACTATAAGGGGGTATATATATATATATATATATATATATATGTATATATATATATATATATATATACATGAGCATAAATAGAATGTACAGTGTTGAGAATATAAATATAAGAGACATGGAGTAGGTGATAAAGTGTGTAGTGGGATAAAGTGTGTAGTGAGCGAACAGTCCTGAGTGGGACAGTCTTAAAGTGCATGTGTAACAGCAACAGTAGTGCAGCAGCATAGACAGTTGTGATGTACACAGTAATGGTAATGGCTTGGGTAGAGAACAGTGCAATATGAGTCATTAGTGCAATGTGAGTAGAGTTATCAGACTGTTATCAGACTAGGGGTCTGACTAGGGGTCTGAGGGTCCAGGCAGTGTCTGCAACTGTAGTGTCAGTGGTTCAGAAGTCTGACTGCTTGAGGGAAGAAGCTGTCTCTGAACCTGCTGGTACGGGTCCGGATGCTCCTGTACCGTTTGCCGGATGGCAGGAGCATGAACAGTCTGTGGCTGGGATGACTGGGGTCAGCGAGGATCCGCTGTGCCTTCCTCCTGCAGCGCTGGCTGTAGAGGTCCTGGATGGCTGGCAGCTCAGTCCTGGTGATGCGCTGCACTGATCTGACCACCCTTTGCAGAGCTTTGCGGTCGTGAGCAGTGCAGCTGCCATACCAGGCCGTGATGCTCATATTTTGATGAATCATATTTTGATTTGACTGTTGTGGCCTGTAAAGCCCCTTGAGACTGTAAACAGTGATATTGGGCTCTAAATAAACTTGAACTTGAACTTGAACTTGATGCTGCCAGTCAGGATACTCTCGATGGTGCACCTGTAGAAGTTGGTGAGCATCCTGGGGTCCATCCTGAACCTTCTCAGCCGTCGAAGGAAGAAGAGCCGTTGTCTTGCTGCTTTCACGACCACTCCTGTGTGGTGTGACCAGCTTAGATCCTCACTGATGTTAACCCCCAGGAATCTGAAGTTGCAGGGATGCCTTCTTCTTGGCATCCCTGATGGACTTCCGGAGGTCATATCTGGATGCTTTGTAGGCGTCAGGGTCTCCTGAGTTGAAGGCGGTGGTCCGCGCTTTGAGTTTAGCGCGAATCTCCCCGTTAACCCAGGGCTTCTGGTTGGGGTAGATCCGAATGGTGGTTCTTGGGACAACATCGCTGATACACTTGCTTATATAGCCTAAGACCGAGTCTGTGTATTCATTGATGTTGCCATCCGCCGCGTCTTCAAACATCTGCCAGTCAGTAGTCTCAAAGCAGTCCTGAAGGACCCCCTCAGCCACTCTGTCCCATTTGTAGATGTCCCTGATAACTGGTTTTTCCTGTATCAGCTTCTGCCTATATGCAGGCAGCAGTAGGATGGAGCAGTGGTCTGCCTTTCCAAAAGCCGGGCGGGGGAGGGGTTTGTAGCAGTCTTTGAAAGGGGTATAGCAGTGATCCAGGGTCTGTTCTCCCCTGGTGGGAAAAGTGATGTGTTGATAGTATTTTGGGAGAACTGTCTTCATATTGGCTCTGTTGAAGTCTCCCAAAACAATGAGCGCAGCCTCTGGGTATGAGTTTTCCAGTCCATTAATGATTCTATTCAGCTCGTCCAGTGCTGATGGTTTATCAGCCTGTGGGGGGATGTAAACAGCTGTGAGGAGGACTGAGCTGAACTCTCTGGGGAGGTAGAAGGGTCTAACTTTGATGGTCAGCAGCTCCAGAACTGGGGAACAGTGCGTTGTTAAAACACAGGTATCCTTGGCCCACGAAGAGTTAACCATAAAGCACACACCCCCTCCTCTCGTCCTGCCTGAGTCTTTCGTTCGATCTTGTCGGTAGATGGAGAAATTCCCCGGGGTGACGGCACAATCGGGCACGTTGGGCTCCAGCCACGTCTCTGTGAATGCCAGAACGCAGCAGTTCTTAATGTCCCTTTCGTGATTAATACGTGCTCGCAGTTCGTCTAGCTTGTTGTCCAGCGACTGTACATTAGCTAGCAGAATGCTGGGCAGAGGAGGTTTGAAGTTACTCTGTCGATTTCTCCGCAGAACCCCGGCGCGCTTCCCTCTCTTTGTTTTCCTCCGACGCCGTGCAAGTAAACAAAAGACCCAGGGGAGTACGGCGTCGGCGGTGTCAAAAGTCGGCTTAAAATCCGAACTGGCTAACGAATGTAACTCCAAAAGCATTTGTCGGTCATACTGAATGTATGATAGCGCCGAATTAACGAAAAGAACAATAAGTAAAAAATAAATCCACACAAATTTGCTGAGTTGACTCGGAGCTCTCGTCAGTGCAGCCATCTTGCGACAGCGCAACCGGAAGTAGTCTAACACCATCACCAAAGGCTGTCCCCTCATTAACACCACCACCAAACACTGTCCCCTCATTAACACCACCACCAAACACTGTCCCACTCTAACACCACCACCAAACACTGTCCCCCATTAACACCACCACCAAACACTGTCCCCTCATTAACACCACCACCAAACACTGTCCCCTCATTAACACCACCACCAAACACTGTCCCCCATTAACACCATCACTAAACACTGCCCCCCATTAACACCACCACCAAACACTGTCCCCCCATTAACACCACCACCAAACACTGTCCCACTCTAACACCATCACCAAAGGCTGTCCCCTCATTAACACCACCACCAAACACTGTCCCCTCATTAACACCACCACCAAACACTGTCCCCTCATTAACACCACCACCAAACACTGTCCCCCATTAACACCACCACCAAACACTGTCCCCTCATTAACACCACCACCAAACACTGTCCCCTCATTAACACCACCACCAAACACTGTCCCCCATTAACACCACCACCAAACACTGTCCCCTCATTAACACCACCACCAAACACTGTCCCACTCTAACACCACCACCAAACACTGTCCCCCATTAACACCACCACCAAACACTGTCCCCTCATTAACATCACCACCAAACACTGTCCCCTCATTAACATCACCACCAAACACTGTCCCACTCTAACACCACCACCAAACACTGTCCCCTCATTAACACCACCACCAAACATTGTCCCACTCTAACACCACCACCAAACACTGTCCCCTCATTAACACCACCACCAAACACTGTCCCACTCTAACACCACCACCAAAAACTGTCCCCCATTAACACCACCACCAAACACTGTCCCACTCTAACACCACCACCAAACACTGTCCCCTCATTAACACCACCACCAAACACTGCCCCACTCTAACACCACCACCAAACACTGTCCCCCCATTAACACAACCACCAAACACTGTCCCCCCATTAACACCACCACCAAACACTGTCCCACTCTAACACCACCACCAAACACTGTCCCCTCATTAACACCACCACCAAACACTGCCCCACTCTAACACCACCACCAAACACTGTCCCCTCATTAACACAACCACCAAACACTGTCCCCCCATTAACACCACCACCAAACACTGTCCCACTCTAACACCACCACCAAACACTGTCCCCTCATTAACACAACCACCAAACACTGCCCCACTCTAACACCACCACCAAACACTGTCCCCTCATTAACACAACCACCAAACACTGTCCCCCCATTAACACCACCACCAAACACTGTCCCACTCTAACACCATCACCAAACACTGTCCCCCATTAACACCACCACCAAACACTGTCCCCTCATTAACACCACCACTAAACACTGTCCCCTCATTAACACCACCACCAAACACTGCCCCCCATTAACACTATCACCAAACACTGCCCCTCATTAACACCACCACCAAACACTGTCCCCCATTAACACCATCACCAAACACTGCCCCCCATTAACACCATCACCAAACACTGTCCCACTCTAACACCACCACCAAACACTGTCCCACTCTAACACCACCACCAAACACCGTCCCCTCATTAACACCACCACCAAACACTGTCCCACTCTAACACCACCACCAAACACTGTCCCCTCATTAACACCATCACCAAACACTGTCCCCTTTTACCATTAAATAGCAAGGGAAATGCTGACTTGCTGTTACTGTAGTTTTACATGCAATATTCAGAAAAGGGGAAATTTCTACATAATGTTCTGTAAAAAAGAAAGAAAAGAACAGATTCTTGTACAGTGCATATTGACAGCTATGTTAGTCATTTTTGGCAACATGTGGATCTTTGTGTGTGTGTGTGTGTGTATGTGTGTGTGTTTGTCTGTGTATGTGTGAGTGGGCAGTCTGACTGAATCTTTAGGTAAGAGAGGAGAAATTTAGTTTGGTCATAAAAAATCTCCAGGTCCATATTTTACTCAGACACCTTTATGGTTTTTTTATTTTCTGGCCCATTGGGGCTTTGAGCAGCCTACTGATTTACAACAGTACACCTCCTTCCTTCTCTCCCTCTCTCTCCCTCTCTCTCTCTCCCCCCTCTCTCTATCATACTGTTATTCCCTCTCTCTCTCTCCCTCTCTCTCCTTCTCTCTCTCTCTCCCTCTCTCTTACCCCCCCTCCCTCTCTCTTACTCTTACCCCCCTCTCTCTCTCTCCCTCTCTCTTACTCTTACCCCCCCCCCCTCTCTATCTTACTCATATTCCCTCTCTCTCTCCCTCATCCACCCTTTATCCCACACCCACCTCCTCCCTCCATTCTCCGGTCTCTTTACAATACTGACCAATGGCTTTACGTTACTGACCAATGACTTTACATTACTGACCAATGACTTTACATTATTGACCAATGACTTTACATTACTGACCAATGACTTTACATTACTAAAATAGTGTTAATCTGTTTTTCACTCTATGTAAAGACCTCAGAAAAAAATGTTAGTAATGTATGTTAGTAATTTTTGGCACTGTGTGGATCTTTGTGTATGTGTATATGTGTGTTTGTGTGTGTGTGTCTGAGTGTGTGTGTGTGTGTGTTACAGCTCTAAACCCTGTGTCTGTGTAGCACTGAACTCTCTCTCTCCACACATACACACACACACACACACACACACCCTACATCATAAATTGGCAGGTATTGAAAAACATTTGACTTGAGAAAGGTGAGACACTGGAAACAAACTACACAAACAAAACAAATTCTAAACGACTGAGAAGCAAGTCATGGCTGAGGCTGTCAGTTCACTGACGCATACAGCCTCGCTGTGCACAATGTAAATAAACACCAGATGGTTTTGAGTGTGGTTGCCATAGAAACAAGGTGCAATGTCACTACGGTGGAAATGTGTGACACCTAAACTGTCTGTCAGCAGTTTTCTTCCTCACTCATTAACATGGAACTTTAATACTCTACAGTATTAATGTTCTCCACAGTATTAATGTTATCTACAGTATTAATTTTATCTACAGTGCTCATGTTCTCCACAGTATTAATGTTATCTACAGTATTAATGTTCTCCACAGTATTAATGTTATCTACAGTATTAATGTTCTCTACAGTATTAATGTTCTCCACAGTATTAATGTTATCTACAGTATTAATATTCTCCACAGTATTAATGTTCTCCACAGTATTAATGTTCTCCACAGTATTAATGTTATCTACAGTATTAATATTCTCCACAGTATTAATGTTATCTACAGTATTAATGTTATCTACAGTATTCATGTTCTCCACAGTATTAATGTTATCTACAGTATTAATGTTATCTACAGTATTCTCTACAGTATTAATATTCTCTACAGTATTAATATTATCTACAGTATTAATGTTCTCCACAGTATTAATGTTCTCTACAGTATTAATGTTATCTACAGTATTAATATTCTCTACAGTATTAATGTTCTACACAGTATTAATGTTATCTACAGTATTCATGTTCTCCACAGTATTAATATTCTCTACAGTATTAATATTATCTACAGTATTAATGTTATCTACAGTATTAATGTTCTCCACAGTATTAATCTTATCTACAGTATTAATGTTCTCCACAGTATTAATATTCTCCACAGTATTAATGTTATCTACAGTATTAATATTCTCTACAGTATTAATGTTATCTACAGTATTAATGTTCTCCACAGTATTAATGTTCTCTACAGTATTAATGTTCTCCACAGTATTAATGTTATCTACAGTATTAATATTCTCTACAGTATTAATGTTATCTACAGTATTAATGTTCTCCACAGTATTAATGTTCTCCACAGTGTCAATATTCTCCACAGTATTAATTTTATCTACAGTATTAATGTTATCTACAGTATTAATTTTATCTACAGTATTAACATTCTCCACAAAGGAGACATTGCTAGTCATTGTGGACTGTTGTAAGACAAACACTCAGATACATAAAGAATAATCTATTAATGTTATCTACAGTACTAATGCTATCTACAGTACTGATATTCTCCAAAGTATTAATGTTATCTACAGTACTGATATTCTCCAAAGTATTAATGTTATCTACAGTACTAATGTTATCTACAATATTAGTATTCTCCAAAGTACAAATGTTATCTACAGTTTTAATGTTCTGTGCAGAATCATCCAGAATAACCTTTAAGTATGAGCCGTGTGTTGTGAATATACTATCACACAGGCGTAGGATGAGTTGTCGTATAAAGTCCGTGTCTGTGAAATAAGCGGTGAGTTGTGTAAACGACAGAGTGCACTTAGAAGGCGTGACAGGCCTAAACTGTGCAGGTGGGTGGTGCTTTGGAGGTTTAGATTAATCCTGGGTCTATGGTGTCTCATCTCAGCTCTGTCACCAACATATGCCTATCATAACAATTATGATTAGAACTGGAATTCAACCTGAATTCCAGCAACCTGAAATGTAGTCAGTTCTTTCTGTCTCTCTCTTTGAGTGTGTGTGTGTGTATGTTTGTAACAGATGGTGTTCCTCTCCCCCCTGTGGAGTCATTCTCCTCTCTCACCTTGTGCAGCTTCTGTTAGAGGACGAGGAGGAGGAATCCTGCTGATTTGGCTCAAACCATCCAATCTCCCACCTCCTCACTGTACCATAACCTCCCGCTGCACCATAACCCCCCACCTCCACACTGAACCACAAATTCACACCTCCTCACTGCACCATAAGCTTTCACCTCCTCACTGCACCATAACCTCCTCACTGCACCATAACCCCCACCTCCTCACTGAACCATAACCCCCACCTCCTCACTGAACCATAACCCCCCACCTCCTCACTGTACCATAACCCCCTGCCTCCTCACTGTACCATAACCTTTCACCTTCTCACTGAACCACAAACTCACACCTCCTCACTGCACCATAACCCCCCACCTCATCACTGTACCATAACCTTTAGCCTCCTCACTGTACCATAACCTTTCACCTCCTCACTGTACCATAACCTCCCATCTCCTCACTCAGACAGATCCCCTGTCTCTTTCAACACTGTTCGACGCTCTCCACTGCCCTGTTAATCCAGAGCAGCCAGGCTCTGAATTCAGTACCTTCCCCACACTAAATCACACTACCTATCAATAGGCTATCAATGCCCTAAATCGCAGCTCATATACAGTAAATCACACTATCTATCAATAGGCTATCAATGCCCTAAATCACAGCT
The DNA here is from genome assembly GCF_902362185.1 of Chanos chanos. Taxonomy (NCBI): domain Eukaryota; kingdom Metazoa; phylum Chordata; class Actinopteri; order Gonorynchiformes; family Chanidae; genus Chanos; species Chanos chanos. The sequence continues at coordinate 48,154,424 of NC_044502.1, forward strand.
CATATACAGTAAATCACACTATCTATCAATAGGCTATCAATGCCCTAAATCACAGATCATATACAGTAAATCACACTATCTATCAAAAGGCTATCAATGCCCTAAATCACAGATCATATACAGTAAATCACACTATCTATCAATAGGCTATCAATGCCCTAAATCACAGCTCATATACAGTAAATCACACTATCTATCAATAGGCTATCAATGCCCTAAATCACAGCTCATGTACACTTACATGCTGTACAGTATATCTGTCACATTTAAGTATAATTTTCACATTTGATTTGGGATACCTGATGGTTTTGTGATAAATCTTTAATACTTTGTAACTTCTGATTCGAGCCACTGAGCAAGATCCAGCAGCAGCAGTTACCATAGTAATGTTTGCCAAAGGAGACATTGCTAGTCATTGTGGACTGTTGTAAGATAAACACTGAGATACATAAAGAATAATCTTTCAATTAATCCAAATAAGATTATTAACAACTTTGTTATGTTTTTAATTTTTAATGACACTAACCATCATATGTTTTCTATCGCTTTCATGTAATAGTCCATCAGTTAGTCTAACCACCATTTGCCAGCCAGAGGAGGATGGGCTCCCCCTCTTGAGTCTTGATTTCTCCTGGTGTTTCGTCCTCTCTCAGCTCAAGGGAGTTTTTCTTTGCCACTATCACCCTGGGCTTGTTCACTGGGGTTATCAGGTTTAGCATCCTGGGTCAATGTCTGTTGTGAAAAACACTATACAAATAAAATTGAATTGAATTGAATTGAATTGAATGAATCCCATTGAATTGAACTAAGCAAAGAATAGGATTATCTGTGGTTTCACACACACACACACACTTTCACATTCACACAACTCTCCCATCCCCTGGTTCTACTGTCTGTCTGTAATTGGACTGGCCTGTCATGGCGCCTATTTGAATATCACACATGCTCAAATGCAGACTGTTCTGACAACTTCATTACCGCTGTGTGTGAGAAAGTGACTTTGGGGCTAATGCCAGTGGCTCACACTGTTTCACTCTCACACACACACGCACACTCACACACACACACACACACACACACACACACACACACACACACACACTCACATTCCACATATGCTCATCACTGACAGCCCCGATAGCTTCACCTACCGTTTTAATAAGAGAGTGTCGAGTAGTTGAGTCCTCTTGCTCCCCAATTTGGAGTGCTTCATATCCACCTCCGTGACCTCCCTCAGCTCAGGAGGGTACGGAGGTGACTTTAGTCTGTCAGCTATGGTACAGCAAGCCCTTTTGTCTTGTCCGTTATGAATTTGTAATGAGCATCACACGTCACCTCAGCACTGCACAGTAATCTAATTAACGTTAGCAATATGTCAAGTGCATCTGAGTCAGTGAGACGTTTGCTCTCAGCTGTCATGGTGCCTACACAAGCGTGAACACAAAGCTCCCATATCCTCACACATTTTTCTACCAAAGCCACTGTGTCTGATACAGTCCAAATGTTTTCACTGCTTTCTGTGCTGTAACTTAATCTTCCTGTTCTCTATACACAGTTCTCCTCTCAGTGGTTTTGAGGGGATTCTGAGCTGATAATCCAATAGATTCTCCATGAAGTACAGGCAGAGTATGGGAACACAGTGCAGCCTCTTGGGTTACTCAGGGGTCATATTTTCAGTGGTGCTGACTGCATTAAACATTACTGGATTAAATATGACTGGATTAAATATGACTGGGTTAAATATGAGTGGATTAAATATGAGTGGATTAAATATGACTGCATTACACATGACTGGATTAAACGTGACTGGATTAAATATGACTGCATTAAATACGAGTGGGTTAAATATGACTGGATTAAACGTGACTGGATTAAACATGACTGGATTAAATATGAGTGGATTAAGTAGAATGCTGTCTGAGAAAGGCATTGACAGGCTTTGTCTGACTGGCAGTAGAACACATGACAACACATCTGAGACAAACCACAAGGCTGCACCTCAAAGACACCGGACCTGCCCACCAGGTGGACTTCTCCCTTTCTCTCTCCCCCTCTCTCTCTCTCCCCCTCTCTCTTTCTCCCCCTCTCTCTCTCTCTCTCTCCCCCTCTCTCTCTTCCTCCCCCTCTCTCTCTCCCTCTCTCTCTCCCCCTCTCTCTTCCCCCCCCCCCCTCTCTCATACACACACACACACACACACACACACACACACACACACACTCGTACACAATGCGGCAGTAATGCTAGACCTTCTAACAAGTGAACTCTGTTTGTCATACACACACACACATTACCAGGCAGGTGAAGTCAGATCCCTGAGGCGGAGGAGCCATCTCAAGGGTGTGTGTGTGTGTGTGTGTGTGTGTGTGTGTCTGTGTGGCATCAGGATTTCACATATGGGAGGTGATACATGACACTCCCCAGTGCTGCTGTGGGGAACGATCTTTTCCAAAGACTGTCACACAAAAGAACATCTCTGCCCAATGTGTCTTAATGCACTGTGCATTTCACAGACCGTGCCATAGTCATTGGTGACTGGCTACATCATATTTAATATGGTCTTATTTAATATGGTCTTATTTAATATGGTTTTATTTAACATCTGTGTCTTATCTAACATCACTGTGAAGGCAGCCATGTCTCATATTCCCAAAAGCAGCTGAGACTACATACATACAGACATTTCATAAACATGATAATTATGTGATTATGATAATCATAAGCATAACTATATTGTAACTACATCGGGAGATGACAAGATCCAGAATGATTTACTTGGTGATCTTTAAGATAACTAATTAAGTGGACAAAATAAATCTATATGAGGAAACCTGCAGCCTGGTAATGTGAGTGGATATTGTGTACAGTCTTCTGTTGGATTGTTTTGTGTTACTGTGTGTGGATATTGTGTCCAGTCTTCTGTTGGATTGTTTTGTGTTACTGTGAGTGGATATTGTGTACAGTCTTCTGTTGGATTGTTTTGTGTTACTGTGTGTGGATATTGTGTCCAGTCTTCTGTTGGATTGTTTTGTGTTACTGTGTGTGGATATTGTGTCCAGTCTTCTGTTGGATTGTCTTGTGTTACTGTGTGTGGATATTGTGTACAGTCTTCTGTTGGATTGTTTTGTGTTACTGTGTGTGGATATTGTGTCCAGTCTCCTGTTGGATTGTTTTGTGTTACTGTGTGTGGATATTGTGTGGTGTATAACTGGACATGGCATTTTGTGTGCGTGCTGTCAGTGGGTATGGGATTAGTTTGTGTTGCGTGTGAGTATTGCTCATGGTCTGGTGGACTGATAGATCTTTAAGCTTGTATGACATTGTGTTGTTCTTTTGCACAGTTCTATTGCACTGTTCTTATCTGTAATGTTCTCTGGTGGTCATTTATAATTTTCTGTCCATGCTGTGAAACAATAAAAACACTGATGTCACTGCAGAAGTGTGGAAATTATTAACCATGAGAGGTCTACCACCCTGACCCTAACCCTCACCCACTCCACCACACTGGCAATGAGCAGGGAGACTGGTTAAAACAGACTGAGTGCCATCTACTGCACGCATTCAGTTCGGCTCAGTTCAGTTTCTATAATTCATTACAAATTATAATTTAATCATAATAATACAATTCTATATTATCATATTTTTATTGCAACATTTTTATATTGTTCATGGTAATTGAGATTCAGCAAAGAGAAATCATCACTTCCATCAAAACGTGTCCAGGAGTTCAAATTCCACACAGAGAAACATGTCAGAGAAATATATGGCGTCTGAGCATTCACTCAGTCTAAAATACTCCTGTGATTAAACCTCTCAACTCAGCTTTTATTTTTAAAGTGCAAATCTTCCATATTTTCTGTTCATCAGTAGATCCTGTACACACTCACACAACCTCTTCATCCAGAACATGTGTCCTTATTGCATTAGGAGATGGGATACATGTGCAAGTTTGAACAGGTTTTTATTAAAACAGATGATACACAGCTTTCGAGGAAACACAGCAACACACACAGGATGACAGAGCTTAGGCAAGATCAAGTTTCAAAAATATTCAGACTGGAACTCATAGAATCACAAGCCCAAAAATGACTCAATACAGAAATAAAGGCCTCACAAAGAAAGACTAAAACCCGGGGTGTGAATAGACAGGGAATAGAAAAGGAACTGATAACTGAAAGATTAACTGATAAACTCACAGAAATAGCTCTTTTTGGTCAGCTGGAAGGGGGGGGGGGGGTGATGAGCACAGAGGCGTGACAATATGCTTTCATACTGCACACAAATAGTGTAAATGTGCTTTAAATTATTGTGATTTTTACTGTGACCTTTAACTGCAATTTAATGTTGTTTTTTGTATTACACTTTAATTATACAGACAATTACTGTCTGACTAGACCACACTTGGCTGTATATAGCGTGTTTATTTCCCCGTGTCTAATGATTCACTCAGATTCTGCTTCCTCCTGGGATTTTGGGCCGAATCGCAGGACGGCCGGAGAGCTCAGAATCGCCTGCGATACCGAACAGCGCGTCCGACCGTCAGCACACGCCTCCATCTGCGACACGCTCAGGGGGGACTGCAGGAACAAATGCAAACAGCTGTCAGAGAGCAACACAGGACGGCGAAGTACCCTGCACAAAAGAGAAGGTGTGTTACTATCATATAACCCTTATACCACACACACACACTGTATCATATAACCCTTATACCACACACACACTATATCATATAACCCTTATACCATACACACACACTGTATCATATAACCCTTATACCACACACACACACTGTATCATATAACCCTTATACCATACACACACACTGTATCATATAACCCTTATACCAAACACACACACACTGTATCATATAACCCTTATACCATACACACACACTGTATCATATAACCCTTATACCATACACACACACTGTATCATATAACCCTTAAACCACACACACACTGTATCATATAACCCTTATACCACACACACACTGTATCATATAACCCTTATACCACACACACACACTGTATCATATAACCCTTATACCATACACACACACTGTATCATATAACCCTTAAACCACACACACACTGTATCATATAACCCTTATACCATACACACACACTGTATCATATAACCCTTATACCATACACACACACTGTATCATATAACCCTTATACCATACACACACACTGTATCATATAACCCTTAAACCACACACACACTGTATCATATAACCCTTATACCACACACACACTGTATCATATAACCCTTATACCACACACACACACTGTATCATATAACCCTTATACCATACACACACACTGTATCATATAACCCTTATACCATACACACACACTGTATCATATAACCCTTAAACCACACACACACTGTATCATATAACCCTTATACCACACACACACTGTATCATATAACCCTCATACCAAACACACACACACTGTATCATATAACCCTTAAACCACACACACACACTGTATCATATAACCCTTTTACCACACACACACACTGTATCATATAACCCTTATACCACACACACACTATATCATATAACCCTTATACCATACACACACACTGTATCATATAACCCTTATACCACACACACACTGTATCATATAACCCTTAAACCACACACACACACTGTATCATATAACCCTTATACCACACACACACACTGTATCATATAACCCTTATACCATACACACACTGTATCATATAACCCTTATACCATACACACACACACTGTATCATATAACCCTTAAACCATACACACACACTGTATCATATAACCCTTATACCATACACACACACTGTATCATATAACCCTTATACCACACACACACTGTATCATATAACCCTTAAACCATACACACACACTGTATCATATAACCCTTATACCAAACACACACTGTATCATATAACCCTTATACCACACACACACTGTATCATATAACCCTTATACCACACACACACTATATCATATAACCATTATACCAAACACACACATTGTATCATATAACCCTTATACCACACACACACTGTATCATATAATCCTTATACCGCACACACACTGTATCATATAACCCTTATACGAAACACGCACACTGTATCATATAACCCTTATACCACACACACACTGTATCATATAACCCTTATACCACACACACACTATATCATATAACCATTATACCAAACACACACATTGTATCAGTCATTACCCTTATAACAAACCCTCAGTAAGGGATCTTGATATCAGATTTCACTTTCCTGTATCATGCCCTTATATGGTCATACACATCTTCACTTACGGAAGAACCGGAAGATTTCATATTAGCAGACTGTGTGTCACCGCTAGTTCTCTCAATCCCATTGGTGTGATATGACCAAGAAGGCAGTGGGTGTGTACCAAGGTAAGTGTTGCACGGTCACATGTGAAGTACTGAAGTTAAAGTTAAAGCAACCCATGAGAACACTACTACCCAAACCCTCCATCGCATGTATGTGTGTAGACTACCCAAACCCTCCATCGCATGTATGTGTGTAGACTACCCAAACCCTCCATCACATGTATGTGTGTAGACTACCCAAACCCTCCATCACATGTATGTGTGTAGACTACCCAAACCCTCCATCACATGTATGTGTATAGACTACCCAAACCCTCCATCACATGTATGTGTATAGACCACCCAAACCCTCCATCACATGTATGTGTATAGACTACCCAAACCATCCATCAGTGGAGTCAGCCTAAACGTGCCAGATAGAATTCTGGGATGTCTGTTTAAACACTCACTCTTCCAGAAAGTTCCTGAGCCCCTCCATCCTAACACTGATGTGGCGTGAATTATTCATACTGAAGAAAGGGTTCTTTGGTGGCAGCTCAGGCACACGTACGCTGTGAATCACACACACACACACACACACACACACACACACACACACACAAACAATCAGCACACAACTACTAACATCACATGCAAAACAGCACACTTCAATAGAGCACAGTGTGCAGTACAGATCACATAGAACAGCAAAAGACTGTAGTGTTATGCAGTAACAGATGGGACAGTACAGATAGACTGCAGTCTTTAATACAGTACAGTAAACTGTATAGTATGCCTTTGTTATATTATGTTATATAATATAGTGTTATTTTACATAATTGAATTATATTAGTCTATAGTTCTATTATTATATTATACTATTACATAGCAGTGATATTTGGTTACTCTACAGTAACTCTACAGTCTTGATAGTACAGCAGAGTACAGCATGATATAGCAAAACAGATGTTTAAAACAGCATAGCTACGGTACGGTACAGTACAGTCTTGCATAGTATAGTACGGTATGGTAGTCGTGCCAATTATTATGGCATAGTACAACTAAATATTACTGAACTGAACTTCGCGCCAGGGTTTCCATTAGCCGGTAATGACCGGTTTTTGCCTGGTAAACTTTATAGCCTATAAAAAAACCCCTATCAGTTGAAAGCTTGCTGGTCAAATTGTCTGGTAATAATGCTCATACAAAACGCAGCTATAATGAAGGCTATCCCTAAACAGGCCATTCGTGGTCATTTGTGACAGCGAAACAGCCCATTAACAGCATTGCAAGCTGTTGTCTATAGACACACTGGACACGTTGGATTTGAAGTCGGCAGCAGAGGACTTCCAGATTTTCGCTTACATTTGAGCGGTTAATGTTCAGGTTTTGCTCAGTTGTTACTATTCGTTTTGCTTAATCGTTACTGTTCATTAACTAGTCAAACTGATTGGAGGTAGTTGGGGACATTCTAAAACGTTTAACGTCTTTGTCTTTATCTCGTCAACCTAGGTGGACATTATATCTATGTTTGTGACATAGACTGTCGTTGAAACGTTACCGGTAAGTTTCAAATTTGTCCGGTAAAATAAATATAATTTGAAAATAAAATAAATTAATGAAAATAAAATAATATGAATTATATTTGCGGGTGGTTTGCACATACAGTTACTTTGACACAATTTAGTTATCTTACGCTGACTTTACTAACGTCTGACTTATCAAGCTGTGCTTCCTATCGCTAACGTTACTGTTTTCTATAACACGTCAAAATCATGTTGCTGCCCTGCGGTAGCATTTTTTGACAAGGTAGCAATAGCTTATAGATTAGTAACACATTGTGACTATTTACCTACATTAGTAACACATTGTGATTACACATACAGTAGTAACACACTGTGACTGTAAACATGCATCAGTAACACACTGTGAATACGAACATACTTAAGTAACACACCGGAATAGAGCTTATCGGGAATAGAGCTTGCCAAGCACATGTAGCCTGCATCTCTGAGAAGTTGTAACAGATATATAGGCACAACAGTAACACGTAGTGAGATATATATATATATATATATATGTATGGCTCATATGTATATATAAACACACACACACACACACAGATAAAACACTGTGATTCACACATACATCAGTAAGACATTGTTTTGCAGCCTCTGTCTGAGCCACACAAACTCACTGTACCTCCTGCGTACACAAGAGGTTTTCTTAGTGAAAGCCGGACTGTTGGTCTGTAACACAGCAAAGAGACACAAAACAAGAGATTTTCTCAGTGAAAGCCGGACTGTTGGTCTGTAACACAGCAAACAGACACAAAACAAGAGATTTTCTCAGTGAAAGCCAGACTGTTGGTCTGTGACACAGCAAACAGACACAAAACAAGAGATTTTCTCAGTGAAAGCCAGACTGTTGGTCTGTGACACAGCAAAGAGACACAAAACAAGAGATTTTCTCAGTGAAAGCCGGACTGTTGGTCTGTAACACAGCAAACAGACACAAAACAAGAGATTTTCTCAGTGAAAGCCGGACTGTTGGTTTGTAACACAGCAGTGAGACACAAAACAAGAGAGGAAGAGAGGAGACAAAGAGACAGTCAGAGGTTCATAGTCATTATCAGTGTATTAAAGGTAAAATATATTCACAAAACTTACATGTATGCATATTTCATAATCCATATAAGCATGCCAGAAATCTTCTCTCTGCATACGAGGGTCTCTGACCCACACACTGGTGAACTCTTGCATAGGGCTACAGAGAGGGATGGAGGAAAGAACAGCTGGAGGAGAGTAGAACACAGCGACAGAGAAAGAGGGAGAGACTGGTCGCTGTCAGAGAAAGAGAGAGAGACTGGTCACTGTCAGAGAGAGAGAGAGAGAGAGAGACTGGTCGCTGTCAGAGAGAGAGAGAGAGACTGGTCACTGTCAGAGAGAGAGAGAGAGAGACTGGTCACTGTCAGAGAAAGAGAGAGAGACTGGTCACTGTCAGAGAAAGAGTGAGAGACTGGTCACTGTCAGAGAGAGAGAGAGAGACTGGTCGCAGTCAGAGAAAGAGAGAGAGACTGGTCACTGTCAGAGAAAGAGAGAGAGAGAGACTGGTCACTGTCAGAGAAAGAGAGAGAGAGAGACTGGTCACTGTCAGAGAGAGAGAGAGAGACTGGTCACTGTCAGAGAAAGAGAGAGAGAGAGACTGGTCGCTGTCAGAGAGAGAGAGAGAGAGACTGGTCACTGTCAGAGAGAGAGAGAGACTGGTCGCTGTCAGAGAGAGAGAGAGAGACTGGTCGCTGTCAGAGAGAGAGAGACTGGTCACTGTCAGAGAGAGAGAGAGACTGGTCACTGTCAGAGAGAGAGAGAGACTGGTCGCTGTCAGAGAGAGAGAGAGAGACTGGTCACTGTCAGAGAGAGAGAGAGACTGGTCACTGTCAGAGAGAGAGAGAGACTGGTCGCTGTCAGAGAGAGAGAGAGAGACTGGTCGCTGTCAGAGAGAGAGAGAGAGACTGGTCACTGTCAGAGAGAGAGAGAGAGACTGGTCACTGTCAGAGAGAGAGAGAGAGACTGGTCACTGTCAGAGAGAGAGAGAGACTGGTCGCTGTCAGAGAGAGAGAGAGACTGGTCACTGTCAGAGAGAGAGAGAGACTGGTCGCTGTCAGAGAGAGAGAGAGAGACTGGTCACTGTCAGAGAGAGGAAGTGGTTGATGCTCATGGAAAAAGGGAGTATTTGCAGTGAGGACTAAGCAGTGGAATGAAAGCCTCTGACTCATATGGAGTGGCTTTAGGGAAAAAGCCACTGGTACACTCCTCCAGCCAAGTGTGTCTAGTCCCAGTCATTCCTGCCATTAATGCAGGACACTGAGGTCAAGTTCATATTCATATTATTTTTAACGCTTTATAGGAAAGAGAGTGTCTTAGAAACATCTTTTAGGGAAAAGACTTGGTTATTTCACAGATGAATTTGGAGGGCAGCATAGGACCAGTCGGTGCTTGATTGCATCTTAAAATGACCTTAAAATGAGCTAAATCTGAGCTTAAGAAAAGAGCTAAATCTGAAATTAAAAATGTCATGATTTATGGACAAAATTTCACATTGTCTGTGAAAGCTAATATATACAAAATGCACAATGTACTCTAGTTTGTGTGTCATAGAAATGCAGCCTTCTCTATGACGTGATCCATATCACATTTTCCTGTTCAAATTTAGTCAGATATGACACAGATATGGCAAAATGAATATTCACTGTAGCTGCAATTGTTTCCTGTGGGTCCTGTCAGAAACACACACCACAGTATGTTCATATCAGTATTACACAGAACTAAAACTACAGAACTGCGCCGATTACTCAGTTATTAAATATTGAGTAAAGCACAAAGGGATGTGACAAGAAACTTTGAGTTGAGACAAACTGAACATGGTGAGAATAAAAAGGCAAACAAATGTTTATTCAGAATACCAGGTAGGTAAACAAATGTTTATTCAGTGCATGGGCTAATCCTCCCTCTGGGTCACATCACCTTTGGTGAACAATACACATAAGAGAAACTGACAGGGATAAAGGTCAGAGGGGTCACACAGGTCAAAATAAGTATGCAGTCTAAGCTTCCCTCGGCGCTTTGGTCGTATAACAGCAGGTTACACGGACTCCAGTCCAGGTTGTGTCTCTTTGTAACTTGGTAAATCTCAGTCAAGAGGAGCTTATTGTTGCTGAAGTCACAAGTCAGGCTTCTAGTCAGTCCCAATGCATGAGGTTCACCCTAACCCTAACCCTAGTCAGTGAGGTACACTGTTCTACAGGAATCATTTGGGTTGCTTAGTTTGTTCAGTGCAGAAATTCAGGATAAACAAACACAGACAAGACAGACATGAACACAACACACACTGCGACAGAACAACTATTATTCCACTGCTTTACTAAACACTCCACTCTGATTGGTCAGTGAGAGGCCATTACATCTTTAAACTGGTCACTGAATAATGACTGGTGAAGAAATCTTGGTGTCACACTTAAATATCTCACTCCACACAAAACCCAGCCGAGCAGTTCCATCTCTATCGGACAACTCAGCTCAGGAGTTAGTGTGACTGCTCTACTGCAGTGATATCAATCAAAAAGAAATCATTCAGGAACCAAGCCAGACTAATCAGCTCGTTGGTGTTTGGTTAACAGTGGAAAGCTGTCAGTAAACAAAACCCAGAGAACGGCTTAGAGACCGAGCTACTTTGTAGTTGTCTTTAGTAAAAAATTAATTTAAAACATTATTTATCCTTATTCACCATTACCACAGTGAAGTTCACAGACAGATAACTAGACAAGCCCAGCGGAATGATAAGAGTAACATTAAGAAACTGAAATAACTCACATTAACAGTGCAACAGTATAATGATAACAGCATACCAGTATGACAATAACAGTATACCAGTAAAACAGTACACCAGTATAACAATATAAAAGTATACCAGTATAACACTGTACATCATCTGGTTTAGACACAGTTACTCAGTATATTTAGACATTTCACATTAACACAGAGGTCTGATTACTCTGACAGACCACAGAATAAAACCTCTACACAGTGTGTGTGTGTGTGTGTGTGTGTGTGTGTGTGCGTATGTGTGTGTGTCTCTGATAAATGAGGGAAGTGGTAGAGGTGACTAACTCACTATAAGCTCTTCCAGTTCAATCCAAAAATGTAGTCCTCTACCCCCCCCCCCCCCGCCCCCCTTCTCTCTCACTGCTGTTCCTCCTCCCCATGCCAAGCAAGCTTGTCCTCATAAAAAGCGATGACCATCTCAGGGCATCTCGTGCTGGCCTCTTTTGCGGACAGCAGGGCCAGTTGGTCCACATCTTTCCTACAGTGGAACAAAAGGATGGAGAGATAACATGAAAACCAGACTCCAACAGACAGAATAGGACAACAAAAACTTCAAAAACAATGAAACTCAAAAAACATTCACGCTGCCCATACAATTCAGCTTGTATTTATTTCAATCAGCTGCAGGAAGATGTTCTACGGTTAGACTAACCTCAGCTGCACGGCAAACCGACCGCTGTAATTCCACCCAAACACAGTAAATAGAATAATGAGAGCGTGAGAACACAGCGCCATCTGCCCAGTAAATGTAACAGTGCAGGTAGTAACAACTCAAAATAAAATAACTCTGAGAGAACGCTTTTCACTTCCCCAACTGGGAAAATCAACATTAATCTTAACACTCACAAACTATCCTGTATACACAGGCTATATATGCAATCATGTCACTAAACCAGACCTGCAGCAGAACGGAATTGTGGGTAATGGTAGAATATTACCATTTGACAAGAAACATGAGTTCCCCTTGTCTGTCTGTGGAGCCAATGATGCGTTCTGGTTCTGAAAGACTGGGTCGACTCGGAGACAGCCCAGAGTTCTGATCTTCAGGTTCTTCTGTCTCAAGCTGAGTGTAGGCTGTCTGAGAACACTGCTGAACCAGACAGAACAGAGACAGAATGCAGGACAAATCAACCCAGGCCCCACACGCTGTCTCCACACGCATGGCTTTCCTGTCGCTCAGCTCAGCTCTATCACTGTGCATTACACTTTTCAGAACAAAACTTCTGACAGAATTCAGTGGGAGGCATTACCAATGAGCTAATAAACATGTGTTAATCTGTCTGATTAAAATGGCAAAGATGATATAAATAAAAGACTTTCATTTCATACAGCAGTAGGCGTGTGATCAGTGACATTTAGCAATACAAGAGAGACTGTCAGGGTGGGAGCTACTGGTTTAGAGGGTGAAGCCCAGTAAGCAGAGAGCAGTGTGTTTGAATCTGGTGTAGGTCAGTTCTCTGCCTACGTTCTCTTGTGCAAAATACTTGGCTCCTAGGCTTGTACAGTTTCATGTCATTTTTGACTCTGGCTAAGGGTGAGGGCCAAATGAATCAAAAGAATTCATGTGCTCAAACTGCCCATCACCTGTAATCGGTTGCTGCTGTTTTTACTGTTAAACCACGTTTCTCCTGGCCTTTTTTCATTTCCCATGCTCTCAGCCCTTTCTCTGATACAGGCACATTGTCTTTTGTTTTTACGACTGTTCCATTTTCTCCCTCCTCTACTGACTTTACACTCCAGGTTTGATTATTTAAGCAGTATCAAAGGTGATGTGGAAACAGGAAACTGACTTTCGATACAGAAATACTCTGCTGTTTCCACAGACTGTCCTTCGGAAGGCTGTCTGAGAGCGGAAATATTCGGTTAATTTTGGCCGTGCGTGTGACAGTGGAACATGTAACTGGGAAAGCCTAGTCATGTAAGGGGAAGCCAGTAACAGGTCTTTCTCTCAGCACGTCTCTGTGAAAGATGTCCAAACCACGGTCATCATATACATTTGACTTTTTACCTGTCTTCTGTATTTCTAGTCATTTTAGATCAGTCTCATCCAAAGCTCAGAACCCATCCTCATCTGGAGGAGTTACAGATGAACTGTCTGACTCAGTGGAACAAAGAGTCGTCACGCTTCACACGAAGGCTCAGATTTCCCTCACCACTAACCCACTGACCCCACATCAGCTGGACAGGGGCAGGGACAGAGGCAGGGAGGCATCTCAGAGACACTGCCTAATAGAGAACTGTGATATTCAGCTCTGCTACTCCCATGTGCTATACTGTCACTTTGTAACAGAAACAGTCTCTAACCGGTCGAGGAGTGTGCTAGCCTGTTTCCCAAGCTGAAATCAGCCTCCATTAATGAACTGCACTTCAAAACTGGAACCTGAGCCCACAAAGTTAAAAATCATCCCAAACGAAACAGGTCACCTCTTAAGTGTAATCACTTTAATTCACAGTAGTGAGGTGCTGTGGCACATAAGCCAGCAGCTCAAACTGGTAGCGGCGTTGCTATCACGTCTTTGTAAGGTGGCACTGCCCTAAACAGGCACTGAGGAAACAGCGCCTGCAAGCACTCACAGCATCTCTCTCCAACTCGGTAAGCTCCACTGTTAGGCTGCCCTCTGGCTTTACGGGGAGATGCACCTCTTTCTTGGATTCCTCTGCAGTTTTAAGATTTCTAAGGAATTCCTCAATCAGCTCTGGACAATCAAGATTATCCTCCGGTTCCCAAGTATTTTCAGTTCTACAGACGGTAAACAGAAATGGGAAAAAAACAAAACAAAACACGAAAACAGTGTTTAGTTTCAATGTTTGACAATATCCTTTCAAGTCTGCCCGACACCTTCATAACATTTGCAGTATTTTTCCTCTCAATATGTTTAAAGATTTGTTTCACAGACAAAAGAGGCCAAGTCACAAGCTTACACTCACTCATTAAACCCTTTCCATTTCAGGAAATATTCCACTTTTCCGTTTGTCACTCTCCGGTGGATGATTTTTTCCACCACAAACTCTTGGACTGTGGTCTCCTCTGCCCTTCTATTTTTAACATTTTGCTTCTTTCTCATTATTTCTCCTCTGAAATAATAAAGTTCGCAAAGCAACAATTACATATAAGTACATATAGCCTACATTTGTGTTATCTGCAAGACAAGGCCGTTGGCTATTAGCATATGACAAACCGAGCATAAGTTATAAAACAACTGATTATGTTTCCGAATCCATCTCTGGTGGTATAAGTTATTTGTATTTTTGAAAGGAAACGACAGCGGAACAATCAAATGACCGCAATATGGCCACAGAAATCTGACATAAGCAATACAGATAAAAGAGCATCCACAACAATTGTACCGAAGCCGATATGAACAGAAGCTGTCCGTCAGACCACCTGCTAACGTAACGCTAAATTCACCTCACGTATTCCACAAAGACGCTGGCGAATACCCTGTGAAAACTTATCAAGATAAACACTCGTGAAACCTTTTTTGACGCACTATCGCGAAATCGCACTGAAGACAATGCTCTGTATTTTAATCCAACCTTGTGAGCTTACTACATTTCAATATGGCCATTACCATCTGTCTTTGTTGTATTTAAAACAAGTTTTCATGAACGAGTTAAATTAAAATGGCCGGTTGGAATCCGCAGAGGAAGTGGTTTCTCTCAGGGAAAAGGTCAAACTAAACCGGAGCTTGATTCCTTAAAGCGAAACGAATCTTTGCCAGGGCACTTGGGCACCTGCTGATTGTTACTTTAATGATGCTCAGGCCGACTACACGCATTTACGCTTTTTATTATTTTTTTTAAACTGTCCGGTTTATATTTTCGGCTTGTGTCATCTTAACCTGCTTTCTCTAACGTTGATGGGATCTTCTGGTTCAATGCGATAGCTCTTCTGGAAACAAGTAACTTAGAATTTTCTACTAATGTCTTACATTAAGAAGCGACTATTTTTTATTTCTGCTTTTGTAACGAGGAGCTTCTTTATACATTTTAAATCATTTGCTTTAATAATAAATGTATACATTTCAATGTCAAATACAGATGAACGTTTTCAGATTTGCTTTGTTGGATCCGAAACACATATCCTAAATCAGCGTATTTTTTGGACACATACATCGATAATATATAGTTCAGCTGGGGTATATAACCACTAGAGGGCACTGTAGACTGTGATGAAGCGGTTGAAACAGTTGTGAGGAGCAGTAACTATCACCAAAGCATCCCGTTTACAAACGCCACGCCCTCCTTAGGCAGTGTTTCAAACACCACATTTGGCCGCATAGTGTATCAAGCATCAGTCGGCTGTGCTTAGCCTTGATTTGATATCGTACTGCACGCCACTGTGGATGTTCTGAGTAGGAGGTTGTACTTATATATTCATCAGTGAAGGAAATTAAAATGATTGCTGAAATGTCAAGGCAGAACGTGTCTACTTATCAGTATACAATAATTCATCCCTATTTGCTGCAAAAGAGTTAATTTACAAACTTTCAATCCCTCAGGATCTGGACGTAGAGTTGTATGGTTAATAGAACAACTCTGAACATAGAATTGTGTCATACCTTCTCAAAGGTAATTTGTTATTTTGTTAGAGTTATTTTAAATCAACATTTGTTCAAACTCGCTGAGACATAACTCGTATATATTGAGTGTTTGTGTTTGTATAAGTGAGGTGACTAGAGTGATCTTGATACAAATGCGTTCATAAACCTTCTGTTATAGCTCACACCTCCACCAGGCACACTGTAGCCTGCTTCATAACCCTTTCCTAAAGAAATAAACAAATACAACAACAGCAGTTCCCCAAGCAGTGAGAGAAGTACAGCAGATTGGCTGGAGGGTCACTTTTGATTGGTCAAGTCTTTGTAGCCCCTCCTCTCCAAATCACAGCAAGGTGACAGCATGTCTGCTATCTGAGGCAAACGGACTGCCTGACATGAAATTGTGATAAGTCTATCATATGGAAGACAATCATTTAACAATAATTAATGTTTCCTTTTACAGCTCATATACCTATGCCTTTTCAACATGCATGGGACATATTTAAATATTTAAAGGCATTGTAACAAAAGTGTGCAATGGGTGACCTGTTTATTTTTTTTGACACATTTTGTCCTGGTCACTGTTGTCAGTCTCTGTATTATTGATTCTGTATTCACCCAAGACAGGGAGCTCCTGTTTACAGAGACAAACAAACGACAGTGAAGAGCAATCTCGGGAAAATGTTTTGATAAATTACATTGCTCATTTACATGTTGCATAAGTCATGGTGGGTATTTTAAAATTACATGTAACTTTTGTATACTGTTGATCTTCATTTATGGAAAATTTCCTTTGGAATGAGAGGGAATGGTAAGAGCTGTAAGGTGAGAGGAGAGGGAATGGTAAGAGCTGTAAGGTGAGAGGAGAGGAGAGGAGAGGGAATGGTAAGAGCTGTAAGGTGAGAGGAGATGAGAGGGAATGGTAAGAGCTGTAAGGTGAGAGGAGAGGGAATGGTAAGAGCTGTAAGGTGAGAGGAGAGGAGAGGGAATGGTAAGAGCTGTAAGGTGAGAGGAGAGGAGAGGAGAGGAGAGGAGAGGAGAGGGAATGGTAAGAGCTGTAAGGTGAGAGGAGGAGAGGGAATGGTAAGAGCTGTAAGGTGAGAAGAGAGGAGAGGGAATGGTAAGAGCTGTAAGATGAGAGGAGAGGGAATGGTGAGAGCTGTAAGGTGAGAGGAGAGGAGAGGGAATGGTAAGAGCTGTAAGGTGAGAGGAGATGAGAGGGAATGGTAAGAGCTGTAAGGTGAGAGGAGAGGAGAGGGAATGGTAAGAGCTGTAAGGTGAGAGGAGAGGAGAGGGAATGGTGAGAGCTATAAGGTGAGAGGAGAGGGAATGGTAAGAGCTGTAAGGTGAGAGGAGAGGAGATGAGAGGGAATGGTAAGAGCTGTAAGGTGAGAGGAGAGGAGAGGGAATGGTGAGAGCTGTAAGGTGAGAGGAGAGGAGAGGGAATGGTAAGAGCTATAAGGTGAGAGGAGAGGGAATGGTAAGAGCTGTAAGGTGAGAGGAGAGGAGAGGGAATGGTAAGAGCTGTAAGGTGAGAGGAGCGGGCAGGGAATGGTAAGAGCTGTAAGGTGAGATGAGATGAGAGGGAATGGTAAGAGCTGTAAGGTGAGAGGAGAGGAGAGGGAATGGTAAGAGCTGTAAGGTGAGAGGAGAGGAGAGGGAATGGTAAGAGCTGTAAGGTGAGAGGAGAGTAGGAGAGGGAATGGGTAAGAGCTGTAAGGGTAAGATGAGAGGGAATGGTAAGAGCTGTAAGGTGAGAGGAGAGGGAATTGGTAAGAGCTGTAAGGTGAGATGAGAGGGAATGGTAAGAGCTGTAAGGTGAGAGGAGAGGAGAGGGAATGGTAAGAGCTGTAAGGTAAGATGAGAGGGAATGGTAAGTAGCTGTAAGGTGAGTAAGGTGAGAGGAGAGGAGATGAGAGGGAATGGTAAGAGCTGTAAGGTGAGAGGAGAGGGAATGGTAAGAGCTGTAAGGTGAGAGGAGAGGGAATGGTAAGAGCTGTAAGGTGAGATGAGAGGAGAGGGAATGGTAAGAGCTGTAAGGTGAGAGGAGAGGGAATGGTAAGAGCTGTAAGGTGAGAGAGAGGGAATGGTAAGAGCTGTAAGGTGAGAGGAGAGGAGAGGGAATGGTAAGAGCTGTAAGGTGAGAGGAGAGGAGAGGGAATGGTAAGAGCTGTAAGGTGAGAGGAGAGGAGAGGAGAGGAGAGGGAATGGTAAGAGCTGTAAGGTGAGAGGAGAGGAGAGGGAATGGTAAGAGCTGTAAGGTGAGATGAGAGGGAATGGTAAGAGCTGTAAGGTGAGAGGAGAGGAGAGGGAATGGTAAGAGCTGTAAGGTAAGATGAGAGGGAATGGTAAGAGCTGTAAGGTGAGAGGAGAGGGAATGGTAAGAGCTGTAAGGTGAGATGAGAGGGAATGGTAAGAGCTGTAAGGTGAGAGGAGAGGAGAGGGAATGGTAAGAGCTGTAAGGTAAGATGAGAGGGAATGGTAAGAGCTGTAAGGTGAGAGGAGAGGAGATGAGAGGGAATGGTAAGAGCTGTAAGGTGAGAGGAGAGGAGAGGAGAGGGAATGGTAAGAGCTGTAAGGTGAGAGGAGAGGAGATGAGAGGGAATGGTAAGAGCTGTAAGGTGTAGTTCTGTGCATGTATCTGTGTGTGAGTGTCTGCACTGGCTCTAGCTTGGATATCCATGACATCAAAGAACAGGGGATGGAATTCTCTTTGACCCTGTGATCTCCTCACACTCTCCCACTGAAGGCTGTGGCAGTGGTTCTCATGGAAACAAGGCAGTAGAATATCAAAGTTTAGCCTTGAATGCGTGTATGTGTGTGTTTTCACATGCATATGGTTAATTCTGGTTAATCTCAGAGAAACTTAACCTTCAATCACAAACTATCAAAATCTATGGTATCTCACACAAGGCCAGTTCAGTTGTGTTTGTGTGTTGAATTCCTGTGGAATGCTATATATTACAAAGGAAACCTTTACAAGATTTTCCAGCAGCACCAGAGAGTCCTGTCTTTGAAGATTCACAAATTCCTCTGTTTTATGACAACTTTGTCCTAGCTTTTTCACATTAGAAGAGTAAGAATAGATAGACACGCCAGACAGAACATTGCCAGACAGAAGATCAGATTAGGTCACATAATTTGCCTTCACTTAATTAACGTTGATAATACATTAAGAATACGTTTCTTGACATTTGAGGTAATGACTCATGGGTCTCACATTGATTTTTGAACACACACGGTCATTTCTGAGAGCCCAGTCTGATAACAGAGCTCATTCTGATAACTGAGATGCTCTGAGTATTGTCACTTCTCTGTCATAGAAAGTCTTTGCTCTGCAAAGCTCTGTGGGTTAACGACATGCTGTGCTGGGGGCTGGCTCTCTGGGGAGGGGCCAAGTGACAATGTGACCGGAGATCTTGCCCGACTGCAGCTGGTTTTTTTTCCAGAGTCTGAGTGGGGAGGCTGGGATTGCTCAGGTTACGGGTGGGCTGATGCCAGATGTTGTTTTTTTGCTCTGTGTGAGTGTGTGTGTCTGTGTGTGTGTGTGTGTGTGTGTGTGAGTAATGAGATGCTGGCCAGACACAGGCTATTTTACTAAACAAAGGCGATTCTTTTCCTACCACAGTCAGGTTTTCCTAACACCTTCACTCTTTCACTGTAGATTTACTGTTGGGTGACAGGTTTAGTTGTGGTAGTGTTCTGTCTTCTGTGGCACAGAGTGTGTTAGTTATTTTTTGAACGTGGGACGAAACTGCTCTCTTTCCAGCAATAGACCAGCAACACTGAGCTAGTTTAGGCTGGGTTTAGCACTATTTACTAATCCAGTTTAGACTGGGTTTGGTGCTACCTATTAATGTTAGTCTCTGGCAGACAGCACAGTTTGGATTGTAGAGTTATTCCACATTCTGTCTTCACTGTGTGTATGAATAAGTGTTAAGTGCGCGTATATGTTTTTTGGATGTCCTGTCTCTCTCTCAGATCATTTCTTACTCTTGATATCTGTGTTCAAATCTCTGTTATCAGCACTCTGTCAGCCTCCCCCATACTTCTCATCCATCATTCCAGCCGTGTGGTTTTTAAAATCCAAACCTGACACCGCTGACAGGCCCTAGTGTTTACCTTTTCAACAGCGACACAAACGCTGGCTCTCAGTGTGACTGAGACTGCACCGCCTCCGAAGTGTCGACGCCCTCGTCACCTTCATCCCATGTCCCTCTCCACACAGTATCGCAATTCACCTCCTGAGCTCTACACAGTCTGGAATGTGGACAGTGATATCTGTTAGGGACGCTCATCCATGTGCTTAGGATCAATTAAAAGTGACTTTTTAAGGGGGAGAGACAGGGGGGTTGACAGGAGACCACCAGAGTTAGTTTTCAAAACTTTGCACCCCCCCCCCCCGTTTCTCACTCCCTCCCTCTCTCTCTCTCACTCCCCTCTTCCTTTCCATCTCTCCCTTTCTCTGTTTCTCTCTCTCTCCCTCTCTCTCACCCTGTCTGTGGTTATTGAATTTTGTGCTCTGGTAAGGAACAGCAGGGATATATAGTCACAGACTTTCTCATGTATATAGTCATATACATATATAGTTTTTGGTCTCTATAAATGATTCTCCATATTGCCAAGTGTATTGAAATGCTGAAATGTTGAAAAAGGGGGAGCCACTATGTGTTCTTCAAATACATCTTATAGAAATTCATAGGTACCATAGAGCGCAACAGTATCTTTGTACATGTTATTAAATACTATCAAATTTCATAAGTATTGTAAATATGCAATCAGTAATGTTAGTCTATTGTAAAATGCATCTGAATTTATGACACACACAGCTCATAATCATTATTGCTGTCTTCATGGCAATGTTAAAGAGTCTGTTTGGTGTCCTACCCAGTGCATGTGCTTGGGCTCATGATGTTTTTGTGTGAGTGTTAGTGTCTGTGTGTGTGAGAGAGAGACAGACTAACAAAAGAGAAATAAAGCAAAAATGAGACTGGGGTGAAGTCGACCATACAATTACCTTTTCCAGAAAATTCTGTAAAGTCAGGCATCATTATAACGGTAAGTTGAGCCCTGCTCTGACACTCTTAAGGTGAACACAATTCTATACATGGCGAGCTACTGAGTCCCACAGGGCACCAAGGAAAGCGTAACTGGTTACTGGCTGTGGTAACTGGAGACAGGGTAAGAGGGTAACTGGTTACTGGCTGTGGTAACTGGGGACAGGGTAAGAGGGTAACTGGAGACTGACTGTGGTAACTGGAGACAGGGTAAGAGGGTAACTGGAGACTGGCTGTGGTAACTGGGGACAGGGTAAGAGGGTAACTGGAGACTGGCTGTGGTAACTGGAGACAGGGTAAGAGGGTAACTGGAGACTGGCTGTGGTAACTGGAGACAGGGTAAGAGGGTAACTGGAGACTGGCTGTGGTAACTGGAGACAGGGTAAGAGGGTAACTGGAGACTGGCTGTGGTAACTGGGGACAGGGTAAGAGGGTAACTGGAGACTGGCTGTGGTAACTGGAGACAGGGTAAGAGGGTAACTGGAGACTGGCTGTGGTAACTGGAGACAGGGTAAGAGGGTAACTGGAGACTGGCTGTGGTAACTGGGGACAGGGTAAGAGGGTAACTGGAGACTGGCTGTGGTAACTGGAGACAGGGTAAGAGGGTAACTGGAGACTGGCTGAACGGCCCTGTCGGTGGGTTGGGTTAACGGTAAGAAGTAAAAAAAAAGGAAGGAAAGTGGCCAAATAATCAGGGTTTGAGGTGATGTGTGCTTAGGCAGGACACAGGAGCCAAAGATTCATTCAGCGACAGATGGCCTCTGACACTAACGGCTAAATTTGTATGAATAAATGTAATGAAGGCCTCATTTAAGCGCTGATCAAAATGAAGTGTCGGAGAGGAGTGAGTCCCACTCTTAGAGGTTTGTGAGAGCTGTTTTTATGATTACTATTACTATGATTATGATTTTTATGGTTATAGGTTTGATAGGGTTGATAGATTTACAGGTTTGACAGAGAACTATTTGTATGATAGGACATTTGTGTCCAGCATCTCATGACTTTTTTGAAGCACCCCGTCAAGATGACATACAAGTGAGTGACACCAATGAGAATAAAGAGCTTTTTCTTTGGCTCCGCCTGCTTCAGAGTGACAGACTCCTTTATTTCCTCAAGGTGCACATTTGCTCCTTTCTGACCCTTTGGCTGCTCTACCCCTCTCTCTCTCTTTCTCTCTTTTTCAGCTGTGGTAGTGTTTTGTTTCTTTGTATATGACTGAGTTTGACTGTGGAGGCAAAAGTGAAGCATGTTTGAAACGTCCCTTTCATGGGGAACGTGTCAGTCACACAGGTCCTGTTCTGTTTGGATCTGTCAGCCAGCTGGACAGGCGAGTGCAAAAGCCCTGAATGAGAGAGTGAGGAGGGGGAGACAGCTGGGAGGCCTGACCAAGAGAAAGAGAGAGAGAGAGAGAGAGAGAGAGAGAGAGAGAGAGAGAGATATTTGTCAGCTCCTGTGAAGCACAGGGTTACTGGCAGGGTGACTGGAAGAGCATTGTAGATGTTTTGGCAGTACCTGACAGCTCAGTTTTCTCACAGAGCAGCTAAACTTGTCAAGTAGCACACAATGCCTTTTCAAGCTGCACAAGTTCTGGGCTAGCTTTCAGCTTTGTGGCTAAACAGTGATAAAAAAGAAAAGTTATCAGGCTGGAGTTACAAGCTATGCTGTCCTTTCATTTTAGTGAAGCACAAAGCTTTCCTCTCAGTACAGGATAGATAGTGAGATTTAGCATCAAAGATTTCATTCAACTGTCACAGAATCTGGTGTTAATCTAGAAAGCGGGGTTTAGATGAAAGGGACTGTTAGCCACAGCCACAGATGGTCCATGAGTTTGGGATAATCTAGAGCATCAATGTGAATTCTGCTGAACCATGACTAGAGCAGAAAGCACACATTGAGTCGTGGTTAGAAAAACAACTGCCAATTTAGTGGGACAGAAATGCTGGACTGCTCCCGCCTTTAACCATCTGTGTTCAAAACTGCTCTTAGCTCAATTTTACTGGCATAAAAGTGTCAACAAATTGTAAATGAAGGATCTTTCCTCTGGCTGATTAATGATGTAACTCTCTCCTGTTAGCATTGGTAACTTTCTCACTGCAAACAAACTGCACTATATTTCTGTCCACTCAGACTGACTGATGTTTCGTGCTGTCGATTTGATGGTGTGCAGTGGACTTTGGGAGCTATTTCTTCTTTTGTGGCTCCGTTTGTTTTGTGGACATTTTCTTTTGTCCTGTGTTCTCCCTCACTCCTGCCTGCCTTTTCTCTCGACTTTAAGTGCTTCCTTTAAGATCTGTCAATCCTGTTCGCCGGAATGAGAGTCCTCTGCGCAAGGGGTAGAAGGTCAGAGGGTCAGAGGGTCAGAGCCAGGGGAGGAAGAGGAGAAGACAGAGGATGGAACAGCTTGATCTATGAGTGCATGAGTGTGTGGGTGCGCTTTGTGAGAGTGTGAGTATGTGTTTGAGTGTGTGCATGTGTGTGTATGGGAGTGAGAAAGGTTAGTTTCCAGTAGGTCTTTTGGCATTGATTTTTTCTGTAATAGAGGAATCCCTCATTCTTCATTTGCCTCTGCACTGTAAACTGAATACAATCACAATAAAACACATGAGAAATGAATGATGAATTCTCAAAATTTTGTGAACTGTAATATTTACCCATCAGAAAAGATCAATATTAGAAATGTGGCCTAAAATTCTAAATGTATTTATGTTGTCTGTTGACCTGAACCATACACACACACACATCCCTTTCCCACACACAGTGAGCGCTGAAACACATTCGTACAATTCATATTGGCACACTTTATCCATTTTATACACAAAACCTCTCACAACACCTCTCACATCACCTCTCACATCACCTCTCACAACAGCTCTCACATCACCTCTCACATCACCTCTCACAACAGCTCTCACATCACCTCTCACAACACCTCTCACAACACCTCTCACATCACCTCTGACATCACCACCCACATCACCTCTCACAACACCTCTCACAACACCTCTCACAACACCTCTCACATCACCTATCACATCACCTCTCACAACACCTCTCACATCACCTCTCACAACACCTCTCACAACAGCTCTCACATCACCTCTCACAACATCTCTCACATCACCTCTCACAACACCTCTCACATCAGCTCTCACAACACCTCTTATAACACCTCTCACAACACCTCTCACATCACCTTTCACATCACCTCTCACAACACCTTTCACATCACCTCTCACAACAGCTCTCACAACAGCTCTCACATCACCTCTCACAACACCTCTCATAACACCTCTCACATCACCTCTCACATCACCTCTCACAACAGCTCTCACATCACCTCTCACAACACCTCTTATAACACCTCTCACAACACCTCTCACATCACCTTTCAAATCACCTCTCACATCACCTCTCACATCACCTCTCACATCACCTCTCACAACACCTCTCAGATCACCTCTCACAACAGCTCTCACAACAGCTCTCACATCACCTCTCACAACACCTCTCACAACACCTCTCACATCACCTCTCACATCACCTCTCACATCACCTCTCACAACAGCTCTCACATCACCCCTCACAACACCTCTTATAACACCTCTCACAACACCTCTCACATCACCTTTCACATCACCTCTCACATCACCTCTCACATCACCTCTCACATCACCTCTCACAACACCTCTCAGATCACCTCTCACAACACCTCTCACATCACCTCTCACAACAGCTCTCACATCACCTCTCACAACACCTCTCACATCACCTCTCACAACAGCTCTCACAACACCTCTCACATCACCTCTCACATCACCTCTCACAACACCTCTCACATCACCTCTCACAACAGCTCTCACAACACCTCTCACATCACCTCTCACATCACCTCTCACAACACCTCTCAGATCACCTCTCACAACAGCTCTCACAACACCTCTCACATCACCTCTCACAACACCTCTCACATCACCTCTCACAACACCTCTCACATCACCTCTCACATCACCTCTCACAACACCTCTCAGATCACCTCTCACAACAGCTCTCACAACAGCTCTCACATCACCTCTCACATCACCTCTCACAACACCTCTCACAACACCTCTCACAACAGCTCTCACAACACCTCTCACATCACCTCTCACAACACCTCTCACATCACCTCTCACATCACCTCTCACAACACCTCTCACATCACCTCTCACATCACCTCTCACAACAGCTCTCACAACACCTCTCACATCACCTCTCACAACACCTCTCACAACACCTCTCACAACAGCTCTCACAACACCTCTCACATCACCTCCTCACAATCACCTCTCACATCACCTCTCACAACACCTCTCACATCACCTCTCACATCACCTCTCACAACACCTCTCACAACAGCTCTCACAACACCTCTCACATCACCTCTCACAACACCTCTCACAACACCTCTCACAACAGCTCTCACAACACCTCTCACATCACCTCTCACAACACCTCTCACATCACCTCTCACAACACCTCTCACATCACCTCTCACAACACCTCTCACAACACCTCTCACATCAGCTCTCACAACACCTCTCACAACACCTCTCACAACACCTCTCACAACACCTCTCACACACTCTCAATCACCTCTCACATCACCTCATCACAACAGCTCTCCACAACAGCTCTCACAACAGCTCTCACATCACCTCATCACCATCACCTCTCACAACACCTCTCACATCACTCTCTCACATCACTCTCACAACACCTCTCACGATCACCTCTCACAACACCTCTCACAACACCTCTCACATCACCTCTCACAATCACCTCTCACAACACCTCTCACAAACACCTCTCACATCACACCTCTCACATCACCTCTCACATCACCTCCACAACACCTCTCACATCACCTCTCACAACAGCTCTCACAACAGCTCTCACATCACCTCTCACATCACCTCTCACAACACCTCTCACATCACCTCTCACATCACCTCTCACAACAGCTCTCACATCACCTCTCACATCACCTCTCACAACACCTCTCACAACACCTCTCACATCACCTCTCACAACACCTCTCACAACACCTCTCACATCACCTCTCACATCACCTCTCACATCACCTCTCACAACACCTCTCACATCACCTCTCACAACAGCTCTCACAACAGCTCTCACATCACCTCTCACATCACCTCTCACAACACCTCTCACATCACCTCTCACATCACCTCTCACAACAGCTCTCACATCACCTCTCACATCACCTCTCACAACACCTCTCACAACACCTCTCACAACAGCTCTCACAACACCTCTCACATCACCTCTCACAACACCTCTCACATCACCTCTCACAACACCTCTCACAACACCTCTCACATCACCTCTCACAACAGCTCTCACAACACCTCTCACAACACCTCTCACATCACCTCTCACAACACCTCTCAGATCACCTCTCACAACAGCTCTCACAACACCTCTCACATCACCTCTCACATCACCTCTCACAACACCTCTCAGATCACCTCTCACAACAGCTCTCACAACACCTCTCACATCACCTCTCACATCACCTCTCACAACACCTCTCACAACACCTCTCACATCACCTCTCACAACACCTCTCACAACACCTCTCACATCACCTCTCACAACACCTCTTATAACAGCTCTCACAACACCTCTCACATCACCTCTCACAACACCTTTCACATCACCTCTCACATCACCTCTCACATCACCTCTCACATCACCTCTCACAACACCTCTCACATCACCTCTCACAACAGCTCTCACAACACCTCTCACATCACCTCTCACATCACCTCTCACAACACCTCTCAGATCACCTCTCACATCACCTCTCACAACACCTCTCACAACACCTCTCACATCAGCTCTCACAACACCTCTTATAACAGCTCTCACAACACCTCTCACATCACCTCTCACAACACCTTTCACATCACCTCTCACATCACCTCTCACAACAGCTCTCACATCACCTCTCACAACAGCTCTCACATCACCTCTGACAACACCTCTCACATCACCTCTCACATCACCTCTCACAACACCTCTCACATCACCTCTCACAACAGCTCTCACAACACCTCTTATAACACCTCTCACAACACCTCTCACATCACCTCTCATATCACCTCTCACATCACCTCTCACATCACCTCTCACATCACCTCTCACAACACCTCTCACAACACCTCTCACATCACCTCTCACATCACCTCTCACAACACCTCTCAGAACACCTCTCACATCACCTCTCACAACACCTCTCACATCACCTCTCACAACAGCTCTCACATCACCTCTCACATCACCTCTCACAACACCTCTCACAACACCTCCCACAACAGCTCTCACAACACCTCTCACAACACCTTTCACATCACCTCTCACAACACCTCTCACAACAGCTCTCACAACACCTCTCACAACACCTCTCACAACAGCTCTCACATCACCTCTCACAACAACTCTCAGAACACAATTATGTGACTCTAAACTGCTGTGAAATCTGGCTTTGGGTGTTCTGGTGGCTCCTTTATTCAGGACTAGGTTGTCATGGTGAAAAGTCTGACAGCATGGTGGTGTGAGTTCTTTGTACTGGAATCTGAGTGCTCAGGGTCTCATGGAAGTATGCAGCTGTAATTTGTCACACACACACACACGCGCGCGCACACACGCACAAACACACACACAAATTTTCTGTTCACCCTCTCAGCTTTTTTTTGTTTTTTAAAAACGATCTCTCTCTTTCTCTCACTGTCTTTCTCTGTTTCTCTCTCTCTCTCTCTCTCTCTCTCTCACACACACACACACACACACACACATACACACACACACAGCTGTGCTCTTTGAACTGTAGAGTCAGTGGTGTTGGAGGTATCAGAGCTGCACTTTGGTCTCAAGTGTCTCCCCACTGTGAAACACAAGCTGTTCTGTCAGTGGGTTTGTGCAGCGTGATGTCAGACTGTGAAATAGTAACAGTTGGAAAGGATTCCGCGTCTGCTTTCTATCATCAGACAGGGAGACCAAACACACACACCCACACACACATCATAACAAACACATCATAACACACAGATCACAGTTTCTCACACACACACACACACACACACACACACACACACACACACACACACTATCAGACAAACATCACAGATTCAGACACACACACAGAGAACATAGCTTAAAGAACGATTTTCCTGCATGACTCTATTATATTAATATGCTTTTGAGTGTGTATAAAGCCCTGTACACATCTGGCATTATCATGCGTCTTGGCTGATCCAATCACAAGTGGACAGCTCTAAGTAAGTCAGTTCACACCTGGCATTAAAATGCATCTCTACATGTAACCACTTGTGATCTGATCTCACTTCCCAGCTCTATATGAAAATAAACACATACATCATTTCCGTTTGCAAAGACCAAATGCGTTGTTTCTGACCGGCGGGATGCACCAATGCACCTCCCGTGCCGAGTCTGCTGGAAACTAAAAGAAGGAGAAGAAATAATCAGAACAATACAGACTGGGTCTATTCCTTGGCGTGTTCCAGGCAAACCAAATCGATGCGCTTGCAATATATCTCTATGGGCATTTTTAAATTTTCAGATGAGGTAGACAAAGCCAGCTTACGTAATTTGAGAACGCTGGTGGTACGCAAATGAGCACGTACTTCTGTTGGTACAAGAATGAGTACATAGTTCTGTTGGTACAAGAATGAGTACATAGTTTTGTGTACGTAGAGGACGTCAGTTGAGTAGGCGGTCCTTCAGTGTGGCCCAGGACACATTCGCGTACATGCTGCTAGAGGAATGTGGCCATGTGCAGCCCAGAGCACCTCTGAACGTGGTCTGAGTGATCGGATCTCAATGCGTCCTAAATGCATCTCGGGTGCATTCACACCTGCACTTAGAGCTGTCCACTTGTGATCAGATCGCCCAAGACGCATATTAATGCCTGATGTGAACAGGGCCTAAGTGTGTGTATTTGAATGTACCTTTATCTGTCATTGGAGACTTAGTGATCTGCATTAATGGTCTCGTATTCCTGGCCCACTGAAGACAGACTGAATGTGTTAAGGACACTGACGACCTCCCGACCCTTCTGATTGTGTTCTCTTGGTTGGCATTGGGTTTGAGGTGCCATGTCAACACTTGTCACTCACATGACCAGAGATGCTCGCTGCCCATTCGTTGTGTCACCTGTCAGTCTTCCCAGGGCCATCAACCAGCTGGTGCTGAGGTTTTGAGGTCTGAGCCTGCCTGTAATGAGCCACAGCTGGACTTGAGGACAGAACCAAAGGATTGAGTAGCTTTAGTGACAGGCAGCTAATTAACACAGACAGGCATCGGTGAGAGGCTGCCTCTCCCTGTGGAGTTTTCTGGGTGGGAGGGGAGCAGGGTGTTGTCAGTGGAAAATTTGGCTTCCCAGTGATTGCTTCCAGAACTGTGAACAGCTTTTATTATTCCACACACTAGTTTAACCTCACTTCTGTGGTTCTGTGTTCTCCTGATTGTAGGAGTCTGTTGATTACCAAGGCAAATATTTTCAATTTAAGAGAGTTTCACAGTATTTTTTTAAATGATTCAAATGCGCAATTTTGTACTGTTGTTTTATGGAATTAACTATATCTTTTCCCTTTTTTTAAAAATATTTTTATAAAGCTGCAAAAACACAGAGAGAATGTTCGCCATGATTTAAAAAATACTATTGTGGCTTAAAACAGTAACATTTTCACAGAGACATTCTCAGGATAACTTTGTATGCTGAGGGGTGGGGGTGGCTCTCTCACGTATACATCCAAAATTGAAAAACATGGTACTCAGGGCCTCCCAGGGTTTAAAACCAAATCTGAACCTGAGTGTGAATACGACTATGAATACGAAATACTTTATTAATCCCGAGGGAAATTCAGGTGTCACAACAACACCATCAGCACACACCAAACACAGCATAGAATAAAAAACGTAGAATATAATAAGATAAATAGGAAACAGGAATAAAATTAAAACAAGATAAAATAAAGGTTGTTTCTGTACATAGTGCAGTAATTGGTAATGTAATAAATAGCCGTAAAGTGAGAATAGTGAGGTAGATAGAAGTTATTGCCATAGTGCAGGCGTTATACACATAGTATATAATGAATATAATGAACATGCCACAGTGTAAGGAAATATAGTTCAATAGAATAAGGAAAGTAGTTCCATATTTTGTCATTACTAAATATTACTTCATCTCATGGTGGTGAACTGTCTTCATGCACACATACATACCACAAATAACTTTCACAGTCACCAAACAGTATTGAGGACTGTTTTTCCCAGAAAAGCTTTTCTCAGGATGAAAATTAATTTTCACACTGAAGTTGTTTGGCTGCTGTTTTACAGTTTCTGCCTTTTTCTCTGATTGACTGACTGAAACTGTCAAAAGTGGACACGGTTTTAAGTTGTCCAAACCTCAAAAACGTCTCTCTCAATTTCAGAACCCATCCAAAGGGCAAGTCTGGAAGTCGTTAGTCGAAGAATTCTTCAGCTAATGGCTTACAGTTGAGAATTCAGAGCCTGGGGTGGGGGGGGGGGGGGGGGGGGTTAGAGAGGGAGATAGAGAGGTCAGGAGGGATGGAGGGATGGAAGAGTGACTGAAGGAGAGTTGTGGAAATGTAGCAAGTGCAGTTGTATTTGACATGCACAGAAAAACAGGCTCTCTGTTAAGAGGAAATGATGTGGCAGCCCAGATGGCTGTGTTTAAAACAAACTTAATTCCCGTGAAGTGAACTTTTTTTGTGGGTGGACTTTGGGGAGTGGGGTTGTTGTTGGTCGACTCTGTAGGATGGGGGTTGGGTGTTTGACACACAGTCTCAGAGCTGCAGAGGAAAATGGACTAGACCCTAACACAGAATGATTTAAGTAAGATATGGTTGTCCAGTGCGACACAATGAACAATTACAGCAATTATATATTTCCTTTCACAACTCTTTACCACAATTTTTCTGATTTCTATGTTTTTTACTCACAACTGGCTGTTATGACTGTGATGTATATATAGTTATATTCCTTTACGTCGTCACTGTGCTGCGTATAAATCTGCGTTTCCGTGGCAATACCAGTGATGCAACCCATTCTTCACCTGTTCAACACAATTCAACATAATTACAAACCAAACCAAAACAGCTGAAAGAGAGAGAGAGAGGCAGGGTAGACAGTGAACACGAGCAGGCAAACTGAAACTTTATTCTATTGTAGAATTATTTTATACACAGTGAAATGCATGTTTTGAGGGATTGAAATCACATAAAGGTGATATAATCTCTACTCTAATAATAATCTCTAACACAGAGATGACCTCTATGTCACAGAGCCAAATAACAGAGAAAACCAAAACCATTATCCTCTGGTCTCAGAGGGTTCCACTGGGAAGACATCTAAGCTATTGCTCAGTGTGGCCCTTAATGAGCAGTCACTCTGCAGTATTCTTGGGCTGTTCGTCTTGATGATGGGGGTGAGGACAATAACGGAAATGTTTATTTTAGTGAAATAATGTTTTGTGAAGGTACAGATATACTAGGAATAACCCTAACCCTAACTCTAACCCTAACCCTAACTCTAGCCTGTGGGAACACAGCTTCCGATGTACCCATCCTGGAGCGCTGAGTGACGTGGTTAGTTTCCCTGTAGCAGTTTCGTATCAACAGACCAGGACTCTGACATGGGAGATTTCAACACAAAACAGTGGTTTTGAACCCTTTAGGATGCCTGAGTAACTAGAAGAAGGAAAGAACCCCCCTCCCCTCCCCCCAAGCCCCCAACCCCCAACATCTATGGAACACAGACACACAGAGAACTAAACTGACTGTGAGGAGGAGGAGCCACAATCACCAACATCCCCCACCCCCTGACACACACACACACACACACACACTGCATACCTTAAAAGGACTAATTTCCTCTCGAAAGGGGACCTGCAGGGTTTTCTTCCGCTAATACCACAAGAAACCACTCAACACAGTCAGTGTTTTGTCAGATTTGTTCTTTAGAA
The DNA here is from genome assembly GCF_902362185.1 of Chanos chanos. Taxonomy (NCBI): domain Eukaryota; kingdom Metazoa; phylum Chordata; class Actinopteri; order Gonorynchiformes; family Chanidae; genus Chanos; species Chanos chanos. The sequence continues at coordinate 48,186,813 of NC_044502.1, forward strand.
ATATCCCTTGGACTTATGTTAACCCCACACATCTGTTCCCCACTAATAATCATGTTTGGATGATGAATATTTGATGTTTGTCCTGCATTGACTTTTATATGCAACTGTTCCCATGAAAGAGTGAAAGGATGAAACACTGTCAGATCCTAAGCGATGCAGCAGAAAACAGCAACAAAAACTTTCAAAGCTCTAGCTCTTAGATCCCTTAGATCGAGTTACGAAGTTATGTTACAATAATTCATTAACTGCTCTAACAGGAGAGAAGGTAGATACTGAAGAGATAGAGATAGAGATGAGACAGAGAGAGCAGTAGGTGCGTTTTAGCTTTGGACTCTTAGCCGTCATCACAGTGACCTCATAAACCAAAAAAATGTGACACTACGCAAATGCACATTTTTAATCGTTTAAACATTTATAAGCGATTTTGGAAAACGCTTCTAGAAGGAGCAGAGCAACATTTCCATAAGAGATAGAGATGAAGCTGTGACTCTGAGTAATGTTCAGCCAATACAACGTGTTGTTTTAAGCAAAAGGCTTCCACTCTCTTTCGTAGTTCATTTTCCTTTTGGGGGGGAAACCCAAGCAGGTAGGTGTGGTGAGTTCCCTTTGACAACATCTGCCACCCAGTTTTATTTCAGAGCAGCTGAGAAGTCTCCCTTAACAGGTTTTGAGGAGGGATGTACACAGATATGATCACAGATGACACCATATAAAACACTGATGCTGGGACTGGAGTGATAATGAAAGCCTTAATTCCACTATTCATACAAATGAGTTTTGTCCTTGAATTGTGCAGACTGCACCTTCTCACTGTATATATTTTTGTAAAATCAATTTGTGGACAAGAATACAATACTGTCAGTCACTAATAGCCAGAGACTTACCATGTAAATACAGTTATATTATATCTATATAAATATATAAATATAGAAATAACATTTTGGAAGGTGGGCCTCTGCTGTAAACATGTCAGTATTAATTCACAACATCAGATAACTCTGTCACACAAACAGGTTATCACATTCACACACTTTGCTAGAGTTCTTTGATGAGAAGAGTTGGTATTTGCTAACAGCTGTTCAGTAATTTAGGAACAAAGATTAATTGACACACTAATATACCCTCTGAAAATAAACTCTGTCACATGAATGTTTGAAAAGACTGGCACTAGATGACCAGTGTCTGGGTACCAGCAGAGCTTGGACTTGTTGTTCTCTGCTGTGAATGTGTGTGCGTGATTTGGGCTCATGTATGAGTGGCAGAGGACTCACAGGGTTAACGCCTGGGTTGTTACTGGTTGTGAAATACCCACCTGTCCATCAACCTGATGGGTCTGATGGCCATTCAGCAGAGCCAGAGGAGCCCCACAAACATTCAAAGAGCTTTTTATTCAAAGAATCCAGGCCTGGCGAGTCAGCAGAGGGGGGCGGAGCTGGGCTGTCACAGTGACGGACAGCTCTCTGGTGGCCCTGCGGGTGGGTGGGTGGTGGTGGGGGGGCACATACAACTCAGAATGCACCAGCATGTAAGTCCTCCCCCCAAAAACCTGCACATAGCGCAGAGCCTAAAACAGAGGGTTTGTGGGGCGCTAGTTTAAAAAAGTAGTGAAAGTAGATCATTAGTGCGTATCTTTTTAGACAGTGTGATAAAAATAAAATACCTTCCTTTTATGGATCCTTAAAACTGTCAAAATAGAAATAAATTTTGGAAATAAATGTGTATTGTGTTCATAGTATATTACCACTTGGGGGTGCTGATCAAGTGGTTTGCAAATAAGCTCCACTTTTAGTTGACATATGGCTTTTCCTTCAATAGCTGAATTATTTGATATTTTTTAATGGTGCTTTTATAGCCTCAGTTCTCTCAGGCAACATGAATGCCAGGACAGACTGAAGGACGTTCAGACAAGTTGATGTGAATGTCCAGAATTGAAATAAAATGTATTTTCACGAGTACATCACAGCACTATACTGATAATCACAACTTCATTCACCGGCACTGGATCATTCTCTTTAGTAACAAAAACACTGTTTCTCCTTCTCTCCTCAAGCGGTCACCATCATGGGTTAAAGTTGGCCGGAATGATCCGGAACAGCGTTCCGGCACATGCGATTAATAGGTAAATAAATCTGATGGGCAGTTTCATACATAATAATGTCGAGCATTGCCTAAAATAGGTCCAGTTGAGTCTCAAATAGGTCCAAAAAAATGTTTCTTGTATATATATTATGGATGTAACAGTTCACCCAGAAAAATCAGAAGACTCACTGCTCTAAGGTAACAAGTCATGTTACTTTCAAAACAATAATGACCGTCTCTCATCCACTAATAAATCTGCCAAGCGTCTCGCTCTCTAACTTTAGGTAATTTACCTTTTATGAGAGTAACATTAGCCTTGCTTGCGAGGTAAAAACATTAACATGTCCGATAACGCCGACACAGTTTACACTGCACCATCAAATCTAAAGTCTAAAGTTTGGAAGACATTCGGATTTTAAAAGAAGGAAGGAAAATTGGACAAACGTCTGGCCATTTGTAACGTGTAGAATAGCGATTAAGTAGCATGACAAATCTTACCACTCACCTGGTGAGACCAGCTTCAGTTAATAATGTCAAAATGTTTGTTCATACAGTAGGTCTTTTTTGTATTGGAAAAGTAATAAACACAATGACATGTAATTCTGAAATGATAACTTTGTCTTCCATTTTCCCCCCTGCCATCAAGTAACAAAAATACTTGGAATTCCCTGGTCTTTTATGAAATATATCTGTTTGAAGATAAGCAATGCCACTTTTATAGAATTGGCTTTTTAAATGTATAATGGATGAAATGAAAGTGTACACTAAACAAATGCAAGGAACTCAGATTGCATCACATTGATTTTCACCGAATCCTTCCATATTAAAATGCATCGTTCCTGAATCGTATCATAGCCCATGTATCTAGGTACATCTTAAGGGAGAGATGCACACCCCTAATATATATATATATATATACACATATACATATACATACACACACACACAAATATTTTAAGTAATACAATAAAATAAAATGACTGTAAGAAATAAATCTGAATTTTATTATGTTTGATTTTGTGATAAATTCATCTTTGAGCACTCATGTCATGTGACATGGTTAGAAATGTTTAGTACAGGGTTCAACAATAGGCTTCTCTGTTACTTGGCCAGTCAAAATTCAGTCCCAAACAGTAATTAACTGTTTTTAAAGAAGCACACATGGCTAAGTGTTGTCTGAGTAATGCTTTGCTCTGAACAATCAGCAATGACATACATTACAAACACAGCCTCAATAGAAAGTAACAGCCTTTAAAAACGAGTGTGTGAGATTTATACAACCTCAACAGAAAGTAACAGCCTTTAAAAACGAGTGTGTGAGATTTATACAACCTCAATAGAAAGTAACAGCCTTTAAAAACGAGTGTGTGAGATTTATACAACCTCAATAGAAAGTAACAGCCTTTAAAAACGAGTGTGTGAGATTTATACAGCTTCAATAGAAAGTTACAGCCTTTAAAAACGTGTGTGAGATTTATACAACCTCAATAGAAAGTCACAGCCTTTAAAAACGAGTGTGTGAGATTTATACAACCTCAACAGAAAGTTACAGCCTTTAAAAATGAGTGTGTGAGATTTATACAACCTCAATAGAAAGTAACAGCCTTTAAAAACGAGTGTGTGAGATTTATACAGCTTCAATAGAAAGTAACAGCCTTTAAAAACGAGTGTGTGAGATTTATACAACCTCAATAGAAAGTCACAGCCTTTAAAAACGAGTGTGTGAGATTTATACAACCTCAATAGAAAGTCACAGCCTTTAAAAACGAGTGTGTGAGATTTATACAACCTCAACAGAAAGTTACAGCCTTTAAAAACGAGTGTGTGAGATTTATACAACCTCAATAGAAAGTAACAGCCTTTAAAAACGAGTGTGTGAGATTTATACAGCCTCAATAGAAAATTACAGCCTTTAAAAACGAGTGCGTGAGATTTATACAACCTCAATAGAAAGTAACAGCAGTTGGAGTGAATCTTATATACTGGTTTTTCAAAGCTGCAATTGCTCCTGATATCCTTCCAACAATCCTACTCACTGTCGGTTTATCTGGTGGCGTAAAACCACAAGGCTACCAGAGGCTGGAGCAAGGGTGGTATAGCTGCATTTCGGTCACTGCCATGTTTAATTGCGGGCCTGATTTTTTAATTTAATCTCATTACAGATTCTTTGCTGAATCGGTACTGCCTTGAAAATTCTTCATCATCATAAAACTCAACAGGGTTGAAGTTGTCCTTTATTTTCCTTTGAGGAACTCTTTGGTTTTCTTCAATATATAGGCTGCCATTTTGGAAACCTTACCTTTTCCCTAAACCACCTCTGCTGCAAGTTTAAAATTAACTGAAACTGAAATTTAAATCTGAGTTTAAAGTAGTGGAGCAACAAGATTAAAATTAATCTAGGTTTACTATGAAAACTAAAACCAAGATTAAAAGGATGGTTTAAATGTAACCCTGATTATTTTTAAACCAGGTTCAAAGTTTCAGGTTAAAGCTTTATCCTTGTTGGTACAACAGTGTGCCCTCAAATAAGAAAACTTATCTTCCTTGTTTTCTGTTCTCTTTTAATAAAGAAGGGTTGAAAGTGAAGGAGTTTCTTTCCTGTGAGCATATTCAGTCAGATGTCTCAGAATGTCACATTTTACAGTCATGACTAAATTAAACTACAGGATTATAATACACATGTCCAAGCTTCAGTTTACGTGTCAGCTAACATATCCTGCTCTCGTACATGTAATGTATAGCAAGTATTACAGGAAGTGTTAATTCCTTTGTTAAAACAGCCACCGCGGTACTCGTTGCCTCATTTGTATGCTCAAATTCCACAGCAGTTTATTAATTCCATGAGAAGTATCTGGGTAACTTGTAACTCAGGCAACTCTAGTCTATGAAATGCCATGCACCAGCTTTGATTGACAATTGTCTGTTGTGATTGTTATGTCTGCTATCATCAGTGACTGTAAGGTAAGACCAGTTCAGGCTGGTTATGACCAGTTCTGACCACACACTCTCTGTGGGTCCTGGTGTCAGTTTTGGTCTTGTCAAACTGGATCACTGTAACCCTTTTATCCAATGTGATTCAGCCTCTTCAACTCACCCAGAATGCCACAACTTCAGCTGGTAGGGTTAGTTTATATTTGTTAAATATTTCCTTTGCTTAGACTAAAAAAATATCCTCTGTTTATACATTTGTTCTCAGTATGTTCCAGTTTCATACAGACTTGTGTTACAATATCAGACCCGTTAAAGCGTGTTGCAGTCTAAGACCTATTCAAGCATGTTGCAGTTTCAGACAGACTTTGCTTTCTCTTTGAACCTCAGCACAACAAAAGGAGGCCAAGATTTCCAATAAGATATGAGTGGAAAGGCCATGAGTTAGAGGGGAGAAACTGCACCACCCTTAATGCATCCCCTCATCATATTTAAAGGGAAAGTTCATCTTTGTGGACTGGTTTTACAGTTTTCTCATTTTGACTAGTGTTTCACGTCATTATACTGTTGCTGGTGTTATTTTAGTAGACCAACATGTAATTTTTTTTGCTGTTTATGTTTTGAAATTAAGTCAGTACAGGAATGCAGCCATCTGAAGGGAAACTGTCTTAAAGAAACCGTAAAAGCTGCTGTTTTGTCCTGTGAGAATAAATGAGAATAGTATCAGTATAATTACACGCCACTCAGAGAACCCTGTGCTGGCGAGTAATGCCCCCCCCCCTTTTTTCCCCCTACATGTATTTAACTTCCCACCACCATCTTTCTTAACAGCTTTATTTGTAATGGACATTGTCACAAAGTAGCTTCCAGGATGCTGGATTTGATACCTTCTATCTCCAGTGAGCAACCCAAGGGCAACAGTTGCCGGGAATGACAAACGAGAGGCAGGCGAGGAAGGCTGGCTTGTGGCGGGTGAGAGGCAGACAAGAGCTGAACAGGCGGCACAGTGAGATAACCTGTTTACCCAAAGAAGAATATTAGTACAACCGACAAATCGGACTTATTCTAATATATAAACAAACGATAACTCTACCGAGTGAACTGACGGTGAGCGGTGGGAGAACCGGGGTGTAAATGCGGCAGCGGTGATAAATGTGCCGCTGATTGGGATCCAGAATCGCCACACCTACACACACACAAACACACACACACACACAAAAACACACACACACAGATACTCTGCAGGGGGAGCACAGGAGACACAAGGGAGAGGGAAACACTTAAAAACACAGGGGAAAACGAAACCAAGAGCACAGCTGAAGCCGTAACAAGAGCAACACTAAAGCCAAACAATAATAACAAAGAATGAACACTATGCTAGATAAATGTCCTTAAAATTGTGTCTCAACAGTAAAATGGAGTCCTGGGTAATTTACATAACAGTTCTGAATGAAATTTTTATGTAAGTCAGAAAACAATGATAGAGTGAACTAGGAGAATGGAAGAAACGTGATTTCCGGTGTCCAGGGGCTGGGGATTGTGCATAAGCATTTGATGTATGGCACCAGGATTCCCCTCTTGTTTGGTGCCAGTACCGCTGAGGAAGTATAACAGATATAAAATAGAACAGGTATAAAATATAACAGGTGTGAGTGACACACTGTACATCTATTTCAACTCGCTCACACTCTAATGTGACATGCATACATTCCTTCCATTCTTTTCCATAGCATGCATTTGGTTCAGAGATGCATGCACAGCCATTTACTGTGTGGTCACTGTGTTCAGGAGATCCAGTGAGATTGCTGTCGGAGAGCACCTCCACTTCCATTCCCCACAGGTAATCTGTGAATTTTTCAGACATGACCCACTTAAGTGTCAGGAGTTCGAGCTTGAAGTAGCTTCAATTTTGGTCGTTCTTCTCCGTTTATTGTAAGCTATGGCTGGCAAAGGCAATAACACATTCTCTCCCGTCCTGTACCTGGGTCAGCACTGCTCCTAAACCTTCCAAGCTTGCATCTGCATATATCAGAAATGCAGTTGAAAACTGCCATAAGCTAAAACAGGGTTACTATTGCATCTTCTAACAGCTGGAAGGCTTGTCCACACTCACCTTTCCCCTGGATAGGGACAGATGAGGCTGCTGCTCCTTGTGAAAGAAGATGTAGGCTGCAGCAATCTTTGCAAAACCTGGAATAAAATGTCTACAGCACCCCACAAACTGAAGGAAAGAGCGTACTTGCTTGACAGTCTCTAGTGTCCTCCAGTTCTCCACAATGACAGTTTTCTCTAGATCTGTAGCTACTCCAGCTGGACTGATGACACGGCCTGGAGAAGTTTGCAGTTGTGAGGTTGCAGTTTCAACCTGTGGCCATGAAGTCACTCGAACACTTGATCCAGGTCCTGGAGGTGGCTGTCAAAGTTGGGGGAGTACACAATGATGTCATTTAGGTAGATTAATAAGGACTCATTCAGCAACCGGCAACACTGCACTAAGCATCAGTTTTCTCCTGATTACAGGCTTCCAATTCTACTTGCCAGTAGCCACTGACCAGGTCCAATGTGGAGTACCATGGGGCTCACCTGAGAGTTGTAAGGGACTCCTCAATCCATGGAAGCAGGTAAGCATCCTTATGGGTCACAGCATTCAGTTTCCTGTCGTCAACATAGAGCTGCCATGGCCATGGTCAGGTCTGCTGCAGGGGGAAGGTTAGAATCCTGATCGTCTACAGTGCTCACCTCCTCTTCCATTATTCCAGGGCCACCAGGTCTGAGGTGCAGCTTTGTCTGGGTCTGGATAGGGGATTGATTTGAGTAACTTCTGCCAGAGTGAAGAATCTGAAAAATCTCAAAGAGGGGGGAATGAGGCTGACAAATTTGCATGAGCAGCTGTCCATTTTGCACCATTGCCACACCACTGGCAACTTTCCTACTAGTCTCCTGGTCCTGCAATGGTTCCACCAGAACTTGGCAACCAACTATAGGTGCTCTGTAGGCACACAACCCCAAAGCACCATCTCTGTCTGCAGAGGAATAAAGACAAGTGATTGTTTAGTTTGCTGGACAGGACCCTGGAACCATGGACAAGATCCCCACTGCTCTGCTTGGTGACATACTAGTAAAGCCTTCTCCCAGAGACTGCTGGCATCAGGGGACACTGTGGCATGAAATTCAGTCTCTTCTGGATGCACAGTTCTTCATCAGTTCTTTCCAACACTCAGAAATGATGTTCATACCTTGAATAGCCTGATCAGGGTCCAGACACTTGTCTGTCACAATGATCACACCTTTCTTTCAATGCTGATCCCTCCTACCTTAAAGTTCAGTATGGCATAGCCCACATAAGGCACCTGGAACTCATTTACCACCTTGAGGGTAAGCCAGTGGGGCCCATCGTTGTGTTGGATGCCTGTCCTGCTGAGCTGCTGTTTGCACGACTCGCTAAACAGTGTCACCTGTGAAACAGTATCTAAGAGTCATCCATGGGCAAATGTGCATACATTAATGCAAATGAGCCACTTCTGCTTGATCATGTATCTGATCCAATCTCTCTATAGGGAGAGACATATTTTCAAAACAGCACCCTCCAATTTCCAAAGTAAATGCAGTGGCTGTATATATTACCACAATAGCAGTGTCATCGGAGTATTTCAGGATGTGGCAGGACTCGGAGTGGTATTTAAAGTCCGCTGTGTACAGTGTGAACAGGAAGGGATCCAAAACAGTCCCCTGTGAAGCCCCAGTGCTGCTCACTGCTGTCCCAGAGACCCAGCTCCCCAGCCTTACAAGCCCCAGAGCTGCTCACCGCTGTCCCAGAGACCCAGTTCCCTAGCCTGACAAGCCCCAGAGCTACTCACCGCTGTCCCAGAGACCCAGTTCCCCAGCCTGACAAGCCCCAGAGCTGCTCACCGCTGTCCCAGAGACCCAGTTCCCTAGCCTGACAAGCCCCAGAGCTACTCACCGCTGTCCCAGAGACCCAGTTCCCCAGCCTGACAAGCCCCAGAGCTGCTCACCGCTGTCCCAGAGACCCAGTTCCCTAGCCTGACAAGCCCCAGAGCTACTCACCGCTGTCCCAGAGACACAGCTCCCCAGCCTGACAAACTGTGCTCCTCCTGTCCTGCTGCTCCAGGGTCTTCATGATGTGTGATGTGAGGGCCACCGGTCTGTAGTCATTTAGCTCACACGGTCACCCCATTTTGGGTACCGGTACAAGACATGATGTTTGTCTGTGTGTCTGCCCTGCGATGGATGGCGACCTGTCCAGGGTGTTTCCCTACCTCTCACCCAATGAATGCTGGGATAGGCTCCAGCACCCTGTGGTCATAATTAGGGTAAGCGGCCTTGAAAATGAATGAATGAATGAAAACAGAAATGGAAGGGCATTTTCAGCACAGAGTGCTTGAGGGGTTCTAGTTACAGCCCCTTGATCTATGACCAGAGCACTGCCACTGAAATGTAACCCAGCAAGGGAAATACTAAAGTTTGCATGCAAATAGACCTGGTCAGTCTGCAACCACAAATGAGAGCTAGTCTTTGGTTGGGTGAGTCTTTCAAAAGGGGACCAACACTCTGATACACCCACTTGGACGGGAGGATGCAAGAAGACATTTTTTGTGAGTTATATATCAGCTTTGTTCATATTTCCAGCAGAGAGTGTGTCTTCTTTATTATATGTATGTCATTATCCAATAGTAAATTTAACACTGTTTAATATGTTTTGTGAAGTTCCCTTTTATATTAATTGAGAAATACCTTTGAGGGGCTGATTAGTAGACCAATATCTGTTTCAAACTAACTACCACTCTATGGTGCCATGTTCCTATGTAGTGTTGTTCTGTTGTGTTTGTCAGTGGTAGTATGGGAGGGAACCATAGGGATCTGAGAGCAGTCAGTCTTTCTCCTACTACTGAATCCTGCTGCTCTGAGTCATTTTCTTGTTTCTGATGGGATGCTGAGGTCTGACCTCAGTCCGGTTTCTGATTTGAATCTGAATTCTGTTTTGTTCCTTCACTCTGATCTGACTTCAGAGAAGGGCTGAACTCTGAGGCCCTTCTTATTTCTTGATAGGACCAGCAAAGCTCCTCCCATTTCATCTGATTGGCATCTATACCATCAACCAGAGGCTGCAACTGTGCCATAGCTGAAAGAGAATACATATTATTGAATACGTATTAAAATGATTTTTATGGAATCCATTTAGTACTCCGCATGACTCCTTTAACTTGATTTATAAATCAAGTTAAATGTTTTATCATTATTTATGAAGGAATCTAAAAACAATGAAGGAAACTGAATCTGAAATACTAGAACACTCATAACATCATATAATATTAATATGAAATAAATAATAATAATAATAATAATAATGATAATAATAATAAAGTAAAAGCACCATACAGAATAACAATGTAATTTTTAATATTACTATCCACATTTTGAAGCAGCCTGTATCAACACTTAAGAGCTAGCTGATATGACTAGCATACCTGGTAAAGAGGTTTACAAATTCCATCAACCCACTATAACTGGAGGGAAGGCAGCTTGTCTTTATGTTGCCTGCAGAGAGGACCAGACATCACAGTTTTTCATATAATCACGACATAAGCATTAAAAAATGAGAACGCATTTACATGAGTTAAATGGTGAATAATTTGATGAGAACAGATTGTGTGGAAATACTCACGGCTGGTGTCAGCTTTAGTTCAGACCTCTCTCTGTCCCCCTGCTCAAAGAGCTCACCAGCTCAGCCACTTGATGAAAGCAAAGAATCCTGTCATGCAGCTCAGAGTGAATCCTGTCATGCAGCTCAGAGTGAATCCTGTCATGCACCTCAGAGTGAATCCTGTCATGCAGCTCAGAGTGAATCCTGTCATGCAGCTCAGAGTGAACCTCTTTGCTCCAGTGGTTTTAGCACAAACAGCAACTGGAACATCCCACCACCATGCCTTTGCGTAAAACATTTAGTCACAAGATTTCTCCCCAGCTGCGTGACCTCGGACTTCACCCCAGCTATTTTTTGCTGCTCTTGGGAGTCGCTTAAATGTTGAAACATAAAATGTTGCACGATAACACAGAGAGCTAATTGTTTTTGACATGTCAAATACATGTCCAAATAGATTTTGTGTAGAGGTGGTGATGGACCTGTTTGGATATCTCCCACGGGCGAGTCACAGCACCCAGGCCACAAGCTGTCACCAGCATGGATCTGAAAAACAGGTAAAAGGTTGAAAGTCATTTACATTTAGATGATCAAACATTGAATTCTGTGGGACTGAGAAGAACTTTACCTGGAAACATCTAAAAAAACTTTGCTTTTCTCTTTGTAAATGGGAATGAAAAACGGCTGACTCAGTATGATCAACGCAAAGTTTTTTATAATCTTCCACTGCGCTGCCTATTTTTTTCTATTCTTTGAGAAATAGCCGTGTACTCTAAAGCAACCATATCATATGTTGTCCCCTTGCAGCTGACCATTAAGAGACCAGTACAAGGAGCAAACGTTTACAGTGATACAAATAAAATGTAGTATCCTTGGCTCCAGTTTTAGGATTCACTCTGCTTTTTAGAGTTGGGCCATGGATATTTCATTTGCACAGAATGTGAGGAAGAGAAACATTTAAAGGCTTATGGTCAAAGCTTCAAAAGACCATATGATTTCCATATTTCTGATATCTGCCTCTGCTCTTCTGGCGCCTCTCAGTGGATTGAAGGTGTGTTACACATGTAGGGTACAGTTAAGGTCCTCATACATTTGTAGTGTAATAAATGACCTTGTATTACCACAGAAACAGACAAAACGTACATAGGACATATTGCTATTTTTACAGATATATATTATTAGACAACTGAGGAAATCTACTTTTAAGACAGAGCTCTAGAGGGAGAAGGACTTACTAGAAGTACAAGGTGAAATCCATGAACAGAACTACATCATGTTACTGTACTCTTTAGAACAGAGAACAGAGATCTGTGGACAGAACTGCCTGTTTGAGTAACTGCATCATGTTACAGTACTCTTTAGAACAGAGATTTGCAAAAATGTTATGGCCCTAGTGGAACAAAGAGAGAATTAAATTCATGTGAAAGCCCAGTGGCATTATGACACAAACAAGCAAATCGTTTAAAATATATTATAATCGTAAGATTATATAAAATAATACTTTTCAGTCCTGGTAAGACGTGAAAATTCTGTTAAATTTGTAGTCTGTCTATTCACAGAATATTGCCGTGTTTTATGGGAAACGGCAAGGTGCCCATAAATATTGCCCACAGTGCATAGTTCTCTACAGTCTAGTGCTGTTTTAATGGGAAACAGTATGTTACTGAAAGATTTTGGCTGTTTTCTTACAGCATTTTTTTAGAGTGAATGTATGACTGACGTGACCATCGAACAGATTTGCGGGAAATTAAGTAGCTGCTCTTTTTGCTCTGTTTCTAAACAGACTTCCTCACCTTTGTCGTGAAGAATAGGTAATGGATATTCAAGATACATTAGACTTCCACCTTCAGATCTGTCCTCCACATAGGCCCCATCTGACTCCTCAGGGCCGGGGGGCTTGTTAACCATATTTCTGAATGGAACATGAGTGTTAGATGAAGAAAGGGTAAGAATGATGACAAACCAGTGATAGAAACATTTGCCAATAAAACCAATATTTAACCGAGTAATATCTAAAGGATCACAGGCTGCAAGTTGAATAGGCAGAGCTTTCCATGGCTGAGTTCTGGTCACATGCTGATTATTCGGTGGGGGGAGGTCTGCTTGCACAACTGATACTGAAGTGCCGGTGTCAAGTGTTGCCTCCAAGGCTTTAACATTAAACTTGACTGTCACCTTTAACGGGGCAGTCCAGAGCAAATTGGAGGAAAGATCTTCTATGTGGCCAAGAGTGGATTGGTGGCTGGAAGGAACAAAAGCTGAGTTAGGCATGTTTAGCTTCTGGAAGGAGAATTGCCTCCTCTGAACATTTCTGGTGATTTGCTCTTATCATTCCTGGAGGTCTGAACAGTAGGCATCTGTATGTGTGTGTATGTGTGCGTGTGTGTGTGTGTTGCTGTATATGTTTGAATACTGACTCTCTTTAGGTAATTAAAGCTAGTGCACAATGATTGTCTGAGTTTTGGGCTGTATTGGAAAAAAGGATTATTATTATCTGTGAATGCCCTCAGACCAATAGCTTAGTGTGACACACCATGTGCTAAAGAGAGCTTTGTTTCTGTGGTTGAATGTTAACAAAAAGGCTGTGGGAAGAAGGGCAGAGAGATACTCAATATTAAACAAAACTCAGCAATCCCACCTCACATGAACACTGCCCTCATCTCAGTACTACTGAAACCTGAAAAAGCCCCAACTCTCTGTTCCAGCTACCGCCCCCTATTGCTCATCAACACAGATATCAAAATCATCAGCAAAGCACTAGCCACCCGAATTGAAACTGTAATCCCGTCATTAATCCAGTCAGATCAAACTGGCTTCATTAAAGGAAGACACTCTTCAAACAACATGCGTAGATTACTTAATCTAATTAATGTATCAAAACAAAACAAATTGAAAACAATAATAGTATCATTAGATGCAGAAAAAGCTTTCGATAGAGTAAACTGGAAATTCTTACTTGCAACACTACACAGACTTGGTTTCGGAGAATCATTCCTCCTGTGGATAAGAATTCTGTACAGTTCACCAATGGCCACAGTTGTTACTAATGGGTTAACATCACAGAGCTTCACACTGCACAGGGGAACCAGACAAGGATGCCCACTCTCTCCATCGCTTTTTGCCTCGTTCATCGAACCTCTCGCTGCTGCAATACGTCAAAACAACATTAAAGGAATCCAAACCCTCAACACTCACCACAAGATTAGCCTTTATGCAGATGATGTATTGCTTTATTTAGAAGAACCATCTAACTCTCTACAAGAAACCATCAAGGCCATTAACTCATTCTCCGAGCTCTCAGACTACGCTATAAATTGGACCAAATCAACAATTCTACCTGTATGTGGTGATGATTGGAATGCTGCAGCTCAAAACCACCTCTTCCCATCCCCACTGGAAACATTAAGTATTTGGGCATTAACATCTCCACCAGACTGTCAGAGTTGTTCCACCTGAACTTCACCCCATTAATAAAAACAGTAGAAGACGACTTAAACCGCTGGATAAATTTACCTCTCTCATTGATTGATAGAATAGTGTTGGAGAAATGGAAGAAGGCCTCTAAAATGGAAGAAGGCCTCTGTAAGTTGAAACCAACGGAAGAAGGCCTCGGCATACCAAAAAGGGAAAATGCAAGGTCAGGAAAACATGAAGGCAACATAAAAAGGGTAAAATCTAGGATAGTGATAAGGAAGCATAAGCAATGGTCGGGATGCAGCTGCATCAGCATCCGCTTTGTATGGACTAGCCCAACACTTGATAGTTAACACCTGCATTGAGCCCAACGCTCGATAGTTAACACCTGCATTAAGGGTAAAATGTCTGAGGTGAAATTGGGGACATGGTTGGGTATCCGAGGTAAAATGAGGACACGGTTGAATATTATTTTTTTATTTAACCAAACAAGGACACTCCGGAAATAATGGCGTATGGAATCATGAATTCTGGGAAAACTTGGGGAAATTTCTGGAAGCGAATGGGTTGGACCATGCAAAACACAGATGATGTAAGGGGTGTTACCATACAACCGTGTTATGCGCTTATTGGATACACAGGTTTAGCATGCAGGTAAAATTTTAGATATAAGTGCATGATTTTCTGTATTATATTCAGTCACTCCCTGGGACCTGACTCAGTTTGCTGTATTTTGTTCACTGCTGAATGCAGTAAACTTACACTGCATCGGACTCCTGAAGACTTTGACTGCTTTTTGAAACTTAGACTTTATTTTTAAAAAAAAGAAGAAGAACTTAGTATAGGACTTAGAGCACTGAGTGTGGAAAAGGGACTCGGTCACATCTGGCCCTGACCGGGGAGTCTCTCCCACAATAGCAACTGTAAAACCGTAAAAATCATATAACCAAAAATCAATTACCTTTTCACAATGATTCCAACCCAGCCCACCACTAAATGGTTCAACTCATTAAACTCCATAACAAGCAAATTCTACTGGAAAAATAAAACACCACGAATCAAACTGGCCACATTACAGAAACACAAAACTCAAGGAGGATTAGAAGCCCCAAACTTCCAAAATTACTGTCTGGCAAATCAGCTACAGTATATCACCAACTGGATTTACCCAAACCAGCAGAACAACTCATGGTTAGAAACAGAACAATCAGAATGTAAAGAAATCTCAATATCCGACCTCCCGTTTCTCAGCAACACGATAAAACACCATAACTGCTTTAATAACACAATAATTTCAACAACTCTGACAGCCTGGTGGAAAATAAACAAAATCTTCAAATCTGAAATGAAACCCTGTAAATATACTCCAATTTGGCACAATCCTGACTTTCTACTCAACAAGACACCACTTATCTTCAACACATGGAAACAAAGGGGTATCACGCACCTCCACCATCTTTTCCAGAATAACATATTCATCACTTTTCAACATCTGGTCCAAAACTACGACATAGGGAAAGAACAATATCTTCAATACCTTCAATTAAAGCCTATTTTAAAATCAGTTTATCAAATAAGAACTTACTACCTCCCCCACTTGTAGAAGAAATGAAAAAAATAACCAACCAGAAGAAGATTCTTTCAAAATTATATAAACTAATATACACCACAGACTCAACAATCTCCATTCCAATTAAAGCGTGGGAAAAAGACCTATCACTTACATCTGATACTGAATTCTGGACCCAAATCTGCAGGAACACCTTCATAATGACAAAAAATACCAACCTACAACTAATACAGTACAAGGTAATACACAGAGCACACATCACTCAGCACATGATGTATAAAATGGGTCTCACAGACTATGACACATACTCACACTGCTCACTAAACATCCCAGATAATTATCTCCACTCAACCTGGCTATGCCCTCCAACTCAACATTTCTGGCAACAAGTCATTGACAAAATTTCTCTTATTATTGTAACGAGCTCGTCTCCTCCCCCGCCGACTTCAGCCATTCGGCCATCAGCATCACTGGTTTTCTAATCACCGGTCTATTCACTCATCACCTGCACCTGTCATCACTTTCATGCACTCAGTCACTCTCCTACTTAAACCCCTCTGTTCCAATTCATCACTGCGAAGTCTACACTTGCTAATGAGTCTTCTGAGCGTCTGTACTTACCTGATCGTCTGTTCTTACCTGATCGTCTGTTTGTTCTAGTTCTGTATAACCTTTGCTCATCGCAGTACCCCATTTGTTTGTTACTTTGTTCTTTACCATTCTCTCATTTGTACATTAAATCCTGCTACTCTGCACTTGCGTCCTGCCCATTGGTGATTCGTGACAATTATGAGCTGTAGCATTCCACTATCACCATCCCTCTGTCTACTCGGAGATCTCTCAGTAATTAAACCACCAATCCAGAACCCAAAAACTATACTCATCGCCTTAACTATCGCCAAGAAAACAGTCCTCCTAAACTAGAAAACTAGGAATACATTAAGCATCACACAATGGTTAAACCTCCTCAAAGATTATATATCCATGGAACAAATTTCAGCCCAACATCAAATCTCACACTTCAAAAACATTTGGGGTTCTTTTATCAGCTCATTAGACTTGCCTATTAACTAACTCCACCAACACAAACACACTCACTCACTCACACACACACACACACACAGACACATATTACAATCCCCCTACGAAATCTTACCTCCTCCCTTTTATCATCTTGCACTTGGATCTCGTACCTCCCACATCCACACATATACTTCCCCCATTACTTTCACACAACCCATTGTATGCAATACTTGGTCTTGTCTTGTCTTGTTATGTCAGTCTGTCTGTCTGTCTGCCTGTCCGCCTGCTTGGTTTTGTCATGTCCCATTATGGCCAGTGATGTCAGTCTGTTTGTCTGTCTGCCTACTTAGTCTTGTCATGTCTTTTCATACTTGTGTTTTTATGTGCCTGTCCTTTTGCTTGTTGTTGTTATGTCTCATCATTCCTCTATCTGTAGGTCTGTCCTGTCTGTCTGTCTGTCTAGGAATTATGAGGGAGGGAGGGAGGGAGGGAGGAAGGGAGGGAGGGTTGTGGAGCGACTTCACTGAAGGTTCTGAATTTGCACTTGTTTAAAATAAATAAATAAAGTTGTCCTCCGAAGAGGGGGAATGGTGGAGGGCCAAAAAAAAAAAAGAGAAAAAGAAGAAGGGCAGAGAGAGGGGGAAAGAATAGTTACTTCAGGCTTCAGGCTTCTTTACATTTATTAAAATGTGGATATGGTCTGCAGTGGTTCAGCTTCTCTACAAAGACATAGCTATGAGACTGACCACAGAACCTGCATTTGGACTGTGATAAATCTCAGCTTCTGACAAAGTCTCCTGAGACTTCCATCCATGGAATACTATCATGAGGGCCATGGTGGAGAGAGAGAGAGAGAGAGAGAGTATTTCAGTAAATGTGTCACCATTAATTTAAAGTAATACCTTTCTGCATTGTCAGATTTCAGAAGTTTAAAGGCTGTCTACAGAGCAGCTCATGAATGAGGAATGCTCACTATTAACAATTTACCCTTGCTGTAGACAGTTCAACTGGTAAGTAATTCAAATAGGAGATGGAAAAAATCACACACAAAAACCCCATGACCTGCTGAGTCAGTTGTCTTCCTCCCAATGCGCGCACTCACTGGTTTCTTAAACTCTCTGTCAGCTGAGAGAGAAGAAAGGATCTGATCAAAGAATGGTCAGCGTTAAAGATGTGCACTGAACAAATCGAGACCTTTAGCTCAGCAACATATGACTGGCTCTTGAGACTTTTTAACAAATGTGACCCACATCTTCAACTTTACAGAAGGCCACGAAAACCACAGGGAATCAGTATTTCATCAAAAATGAGATAGTGGTGGATTCAAATAACCCTAACCCTAATCCTAACCCTAACCCTAACCCTGAAGTGTTTATCTGTCATTCGCTTATTCTCCTTCTTTTTGAAACTGAAACTGAAACTGATTTGTAAGTATGAAAAAAAAAAGAAATATCAAGGCAAGGCAAGGGGAGAAAACGTCATCAATTTCCTATTATGTTTTATTATTAAACCAAGTGTTCGTGTATCATATGCTTCTGTCTTTTGATACAATCATGCAGTTTAAGATCACCCTCTTACATTCACTGTTATGTCAACTTGCAATACAAAGCCATTTTCATAAAACTAAATTTAAGCAATACTGGCTTTATGACTGAAACTGTAAGGAATGTCCCTCCTCTGTGGTGGGTGTTTTGATTGCTTTTCTTCTTCTGTGGTGGGAGTTTGATCTTTTTTCTTCTTTTGTGGTGTTGTAATGCAATGCTGAGCCTAGCCAATCACTGTGGCTGAAACAACTGCCCAACTCCATGTAGTCCTCCCAGGTAGTCCTCCAACTATTCAAATGCCAATAAACCCCCACACTGCTCACAAGAACGATGTGAGGGATATTCCAGTCATCAGCAGCCATTAGCCCTCCAGCCTTTCAGGAGCAAGTGCATACTGGGATAGCTTGTCAGTCAGAGCTGAGTGGGTGAGAATGACAGCAGTGCCACTTTGAACACATTAGTGACACTATCTTTGATATAAATCAATAGGGAGAATATCTGTTATAGGGAGAATATCTGTTAATGCGTTGAAGTCACAGAATGATGAAGGGACATACAAAGCTATGCAGAGAATGAGAAGAGTAAAGAAAAGTATCACAGTTTACCACTAAATCAACGCTTTATCTTGAATATGTTTCTTTTCACATTTTCTTTAAATTTATGAATTCATTTTTATTTCAACACTGCACATTCATAATTAACTTACTGATAGAGTAAATCACTATCCAAATCTAACCATTTAAATATCAATTCCTTTTCTAAAAGTAGATTTGAGCTGAATTTATATGCAAGACTGAAAAAGGCTGATTTCTCAGAACTGAGGTTAGCAAAATCATAATTTTCTATTGAACATTATGGCTAAGTGATGGCAAGTGATTCCTCATTTTTTTGTAGCTCTGAATCTGTACTTTAGTATCTTGTGAAAAAACAAAGATGGAAATTTTGTGAATGTGCCCCTAAATCATGCGTGTGGTCACAAGTGTAGATGGACACTGTGGTAGGGTAAAGCTGAACAGGTGTTCAGGTTGCCCCAACACAAAAAATGGCTCCACCGCAATTAGCACTATAGTGCAAGTTGTTTATTTACAGTGCACAAATCCAGTCCCAACCAAAGTGCAAAAAAGTGAAAAAGCGCCCAAAATTTAAATATGTATATATACAGTGAAAAAATATTTACAAGTAAAAAAAACCAAAACAAAACAAAGAAACAAACAAACGAAAAAAAAAAATATAGAACAACAAAGAATTTAAATAAACAAATCACTACTTTCAATTCACAACACACCGCACACAGCTACTCTCCGGCAACATCTCCTTCCTCCCTCAGCACACAATGAATGTTCCCCCCTTTTCAATCATAAGCCCCTCCCCCAGAACATACCACCTTCATTCTGTTCATTTAAAATAGTGTTGATCTTATTACACATGCATAATCACAAATACAAATTCATACTACACATTAATGTTTTAACTTTTACCGATTTCCCCCTAGTGACAGCCGATCATTACATTTTTATGTGAAAACCCTTTTCCCATGGAGTGGCCCATTCTCCGTGCGCTCCACGCATGCGCAACCCAGGTCAAACCAAATAAACTCATAAATAAAAACTTGCTGATGGGTCAGTCACTTGACTGATGTTGACTGTGGGAAAGATGTTTTCATGCCTGTGGTCTTTAGCGATAATGTCACAGTGGTAATGTCACAGTGGTAATGTCGCAGTGGTAATGTCGCAGTGGTAATGTCACAGTGGTAATGTCACAGTGGTAATGTCACAGTGATAATGTCGCAGTGGTAATGTCGCAGTGGTAATGTCACAGTGGTAATGTCACAGTGGTAATGTCACAGTGATAATGTCACAATGCCTGCTCAGTTGCTTCTTTGCTGTGAGTCTGGTAAAGCACAAAGGGCAATATAATTTGCTTATTGTTAAATCATGTTAGTTTATGTGAGGGTATGCATAGATATTCTTTGTGGTCCTTGTTCATAATGTGCTGAATGGAGAGAGCGATGAAGAGCAGCCATCCATGCGCTGTAACTGGTGTAACTGGAGACACATTCTCTTTCCAGTAGCTGTAACTGGTGCAACTGGAGACGCATTCTCTTGTTGTCCAGTGGCCGTGGCTGTGTCAGGTTTCAGTGCTGATCAGTTCACACACTGCCATTCCAATTCTGAGAAAAGCTGGATAACAGCACACTGTGCACATTGCACTGAGATTGCTCTCTCTGAAAATGTTGATTTACGGCGTTATGCATTAAATACATATTCATTTGATTTTAAATGCCGCTGAGAGCAGAGCTGAGGTTTTTGGGAAGCACCTAATTACTCCTCTTTTAGCATCAGATGACATGTCATGAGAAGCCCCAGTGAGCGGGTGAGATTATTGGATTGGTGGTGACGTCTCTCGTGTGGCCGGTTGAGGCAGGATTGGGTGTCAGTGCAAGGTTTCTGGTTGCTGGTTTGTTGAATGGCCTCCATACTGGCAGGGTCCGCCCACTGTCAGTCCCTCCCCTCAACTCCTCCTCCACAACTCCACCTCCTCCTGCCTGCCACATAGAGCTGCAACCTCCTCCTACATCCCCAGTGGCTAAAGGAGGAAGCCCGTTCATCGCCATGAAAATGTTTCACTCAGAACACGTAAGTATTGGTGCAAGAGAGTGAAATGTGAGTTGTAGAAGACTTAAGATTTAACAGAGCCTGCTCTGAGTGAGTGTGTGTGTGTTTGTGTGTGTGTGTGTGTGTGTGTGTGTGTGAGAGAGAGAGAGAGAGAGAGAGAGAGAGAGAGTTTGTTTGTTTAAATGTGCTCGGCTGTTCTGTAACATGCAATATATATTCAAAAGTGTTGTTATCTGTTCTATTCCGTGTTGCCTTTTCTACTCTTTTTAAACACATTGTTGTTCATTACACAACATTACACCATTGTATTATGGCAATACCATTATCTCTGACTGAAACAAATGATTTGTAAACTTCCTAAGCTGTGTTCTGTGCAAACTGCATTTTTATTCTATAATATTTTGTGGTCATTTGTCTACAGGTGAAGCAAGAACTACTTTCTGTGAACAAGGACCAGCAGATGGCGCTGGACATCCAGAGAGATGAGCAAATTCCTGCTGTCATTAAAGGGCATCGGCACTTCAGTTACGGAGGAGCTGTGACACCTGAGTACTGATCTATCATAAAATCAGCCACTGACAAACACACATCCTAGTGTGCTACATCTAGAGTGTAGAAATACAAAAAGTGTATAACAGCAAACAGACTGGGCAAACAAATTGGGTTTAATCAAAACCCAGAGTGTTAACTGTGAATTATTCATTTAAAATTGTCCTTTTTATAATATTTATCTAGGTGTTTTTTTTAAAAAAAAACAAAAAAACAAAACAAAAACAAAACAGCAACAAAAAAACCCCCTTGCCACAGCACTGTTGGCCTGAAAATCTACAATATACTCTCAACACGCTTTAGCATAACACACACTAAAATCTAAGCATAGAACTGTCTGAAAAATGGCTAAAGGATACTGTACTTTACACAAGACAGTGAGGATTCAAAAAACAAAGTGGACAGAGGCAGAACAGTCCAAAAAAGCAGAGAGTGGAGTCTGAGAACGAGAGGAACTGTCTGAGAGCGAGACGAACTGTCTGAGAACGAGTGGAACTGTCTGAGAACGAGAGGAACTGTCTGAGAACGAGAGGCGAGATGCTGCTCAGTAGAAAAAAAGATCTGTTATAATCAGCACCTTAGATGTGAACTGGTCCTCTCATTTTTTTTCTCTCCCAGGGATGTCTCCATTACAGAGTTTTATGATCTCACACCAACCAGGAAGAGTCATGTTCGCATCAACGATGAGCTGTATGACATTGTTTACTCTGATCGGTTCATATTCATATTAAACCACCTCAAATTCTTAACAAGACACATTTACTTTTTTTCCCAGTGTTCCCAAATCGACTAACGTCAACATCAGGTATGAGATCTCCATCGCTTGCTCTTTTTACCTTCTCCATTCTTTCAGATCAGAAAACAAACAGTGTGTGTATATGTCTGTGGTGTGTGTGTGTGTGTGTGTGTGTGTGTGTGTGTGTGTGTGAGTATGGTGTGTTGTGTGTTTACTCAGAGAATGGATTGGTAAAGTTCCTGTTGTGAGAGATGACCCGTACCGGTCCCATATATCCAAGTTCACCCTTTTCCCAACGTATCACAGCTCTGATCACCTGGGCACAGGTGTACAAGCCACCCCCACCCTGCCCCTCAGCCCCACCCTGCCCCTCAGCCCCCTTCTACCATCCAGACCTGCCAACACAACCATACTCAGCAAGAGTAAAGGTCAGAGAGACAGGGTGTGTGTGTGTGTTTGTCTCTGTGTGTGTGTGTGTGTGTGTGTGTGTGTGTGTGTGTGTGTGTGTGTGTGTTTGTCTGTGTGTGAGTGTTTGTCTGTGTGAGTGTGTGTGTGTGTGCATGTGTATGTGTGTGTGCATGTGTGTCTTTGTGTGCCCTTGTGTGTGTGTGTGTGTGTGTGTGTGTGTGTGTGTCTGTCTGTCTGTGTGTGTCTGTGTCTGTGTCTGTGTGTGCATGTGTGTATGTGTCTGTGTTTCTGTGTCTTCAGTGTGGAATTATTATACTCTAAAACTCAGGTGCGCCTTACCGACATGAACTGCTGCATGTTCCCGTGGCAACCCAAAGAAAAGTTCTGAGTTGGCCGAAACAAGATGGCCTCTGGCATGTGAGTTTCATTTTAATTTCCATGAAAAACATTGTCATTTTAAATAACGACATGGGGCAGAAGATCAGGGAGAGAAGACTGGTCATCTGAGGGCACAGTGTCTCTTACAGCTACAATCCTATACAATGAGTCTTCAAGTCATTTACCAGTAAATGTGTTCATTTTGGATTATGATGAAACGTTATTGTACATTTATAACAAAAAACTCTTCAGAGTGATTATGAGGGCATTTCTTAATTACAGCACTTTCTCGTGAGTAATTTTACAGAACTCACAAGTTCTGTAAAAAACAAACAAGTACTGTAAAACAAACAAGTACGGTAAACAAACAAGTACTGTAAACAAACAAACAAGTACTGTAAACAAACAAGTTCTGTAAAAAACAAACAAGTACTGTAAACAAACAAGTACTGTAAAACAAACAAAGATCAAAAACAGTGCAAAAGCTGTACAATGTATCGTAACACAATGAATAGGGCCATAATGTGAAATATATTAGAAGAGGTAGAGCATATACTGAGTACACCTGACACACCTGAATCAGCTCCGCACAAACACACCTGAATCAGCTCCACACAGACACACCTGAATCAGCTCCACACAAACACACCTGAGTCAGCTCCACACAGACACACCTGAATCAGCTCCACACAAACACACCTGAATCATCTCCACACAGACACACCTGAGTCAGCTCCACACAGACACACCTGAGCCAGCTCCACACAGACACACCTGAATCATCTCCACACAAACACACCTACATCAGCTCCACACAGACACACCTAAATCAGCTCCACACAAACACACCTGAATCAGCTCCACACAGACACACCTGAATCAGCTCCACACAGACACACCTGAGTCAGCTCCACACAAACACACCTGAATCAGCTCCGCACAAACACACCTACATCAGCTCCACACAGACACACCTGAGTCAGCTCCACACAAACACACCTAAATCAGCTCCGCACAGACACACCTGAGTCAGCTCCACACAGACACACCTGAGTCAGCTCCACACAAACACACCTGAATCAGCTCCACACAAACACACCTAAATCAGCTCCACACAGACACACCTGAATCATCTCCACACAAACACACCTGAGTCAGCTCCACACAAACACACCTAAATCAGCTCCGCACAGACACACCTGAGTCAGCTCCACACAGACACACCTGAGTCAGCTCCACACAAACACACCTGAATCAGCTCCACACAAACACACCTAAATCAGCTCCGCACAGACACACCTGAGTCAGCTCCACACAGACACACCTGAATCAGCTCCACACAGACACACCTGAATCAGCTCCACACAAACACACCTGAATCAGCTCCACACAGACACACCTGAATCAGCTCCACACAAACACACCTACATCAGCTCCACACAGACACACCTGGATCAGCTCCACACAAACACACCTGAATCAGCTCCGCACAGACACACCTGAATCAGCTCCACACAGACACACCTGAGTCAGCTCCACACAGACACACCTGAGTCAGCTCCACACAGACACACCGGAATCATCTCCACACAAACACACCTGAGTCAGCTCCACACAAACACACCTGAATCAGCTCCACACAAACACACCTGAATTAGCTCCACACAGACACACCTGAATCAGCTCCACACAAACACACCTGAATCAGCTCCACACAAACACACCTGAATCATCTCCACACAAACACACCGGAATCAGCTCCACACAAACACACCTGAATCAGCTCCACACAAACACACCTACATCAGCTCCACACAGACACACCTGAATCAGCTCCACACAAACACACCTGAATCAGCTCCACATGGACACACCTGAATCAGCTCCACACAAACACACCTACATCAGCTCCACACAGACACACCTGGATCAGCTCCACACAAACACACCTGAATCAGCTCCACACAGACACACCTGAATCAGCTCCACACAGACACACCTGAGCCAGCTCCACACAGACACACCTGAATCATCTCCACACAAACACACCTGAGTCAGCTCCACACAAACACACCTGAATCAGCTCCACACAAACACACCTAAATCAGCTCCGCACAGACACACCTGAGTCAGCTCCACACAGACACACCTGAATCAGCTCCACACAGACACACCTGAATCAGCTCCACACAAACACACCTGAATCAGCTCCACACAGACACACCTGAATCAGCTCCACACAAACACACCTACATCAGCTCCACACAGACACACCTGGATCAGCTCCACACAAACACACCTGAATCAGCTCCGCACAGACACACCTGAATCAGCTCCACACAGACACACCTGAGTCAGCTCCACACAGACACACCTGAGTCAGCTCCACACAGACACACCGGAATCATCTCCACACAAACACACCTGAGTCAGCTCCACACAAACACACCTGAATCAGCTCCACACAAACACACCTGAATTAGCTCCACACAGACACACCTGAATCAGCTCCACACAAACACACCTGAATCATCTCCACACAAACACACCGGAATCAGCTCCACACAGACACACCTGAATCAGCTCCACACAAACACACCTACATCAGCTCCACACAGACACACCTGAATCAGCTCCACACAAACACACCTGAATCAGCTCCACATGGACACACCTGAATCAGCTCCACACAAACACACCTACATCAGCTCCACACAGACACACCTGGATCAGCTCCACACAAACACACCTGAATCAGCTCCACACAGACACACCTGAATCAGCTCCACACAGACACACCTGAGCCAGCTCCACACAGACACACCTGAATCATCTCCACACAAACACACCTACATCAGCTCCACACAGACACACCTGAATCAGCTCCACACAAACACACCTGAATCAGCTCCACACAGACACACCTGAATCAGCTCCACACAAACACACCTACATCAGCTCCACACAGACACACCTGAATCAGCTCCACACAAACACACCTACATCAGCTCCACACAGACACACCTGAATCAGCTCCACACAAACACACCTACATCAGCTCCACACAGACACACCTGAGTCAGCTCCACACAGACACACCTGAATCAGCTCCACACAGACACACCTGAATCATCTCCACACAAACACACCTACATCAGCTCCACACAGACACACCTGAGTCAGCTCCACACAAACACACCTGAATCAGCTCCACACAGACACACCTGAATCAGCTCCACACAAACACACCTGAATCAGCTCCACACAAACACACCTGAATCAGCTCCACACAGACACACCTGAATCAGCTCCACACAAACACACCTACATCAGCTCCACACAGACACACCTGGATCAGCTCCACACAAACACACCTGAATCAGCTCCACACAGACACACCTGAATCAGCTCCACACAGACACACCTGAGTCAGCTCCACACAAACACACCCGAATCAGCTCCACACAAACACACCTGAATCAGCTCCACACAGACACATCTGAACCAAGTCCACATGGACACACATGAATTAGCTAATCTAGGAGATCCGTGTTTGTTACATCAGAGCCAGAGGAGTGTAGCAGCACTGATCATTCTTCAGAAGCAGTTTTAAACTCTCTTATCTGTTTTAATCATTTGTTTTAGTACATCAAACCAACAGATGTTGAAAATCAGGCTCTCAGCCCTGAGCCCCCAGAGACAATATGCTCAAACCCTACGCTGAAGGTCAGGAAAACCACACTCAGTGAGAGAGCAACTCCCACACAGCGGTGGAGTGACCAGTGGTTGACCTCATATCAGCTCAGCCACACAGGTACATAACATGGCAGTCAACCATGACTTAAAGTCAACCACCCTGTCCTTTAACGCCAGGCTTTTAAACGCTTAGCAGTACACGCTTAGCTGTACATGTTTGCTTTTTTTCTTCCAACAGCCATTGTTATATAACTGTGTCCAATACACTCCTATTGTTTTTGTTTATAATGAAGATCATCTTAGTATCTGGAGACTCAGCTTGTGGAATATGTATGAAAGGCCTTTTACAGATGTGTTTTAAAGGAAGATCATTATTCAGAAAACATGTATGGAGCAGGATGCTGAGAGAAGTCTTTCACTCTCACAGGAGCTTAATTACAGACATTGTGTTTATTGATTATGTTGACTGAATGTATTACATTGAAAGGAGGAAAAGGTGCAGACTGACTGGCCCTTTGATGTTTTAATTTGAGTCATAGTACAGTAAAAGGTGTCACTGATCCGTCATAATGATCTGCCTAAATACCTCCCTCCCCAGGTACTGGTCCAGCTGAACGACTCAAGCTGAATGACATCCACAGGAGGACACTGAGCTTGACCACAGAGGACACGCCCCCATGCACAGCTCAACTGGTACACTTCCAACTCTCTTTTCATTCTTCAGTCTATAGTCACCATTACAAAGACAGTTAAAATATTTATACAGCAAATTCAACACTACAAAATGAACTCGCTTTGCCAAAAAAGGCTCAAAAATGTTAAGATTTGATTAATCCACACACATAAAGATTGAATGCCATTATGAGAGCGCTCAAAACCAGCACGCCCTCTCCCCAGTGTCTGTAATAATTTATGGTGTTACTTTGGAAAATCAACGGACAAATTTTCTGCGTGCAGTGGTCTAGGACTTGTTCTGTTTATATAGTGTATGGTTTTGTGTTGTAAAGCAGCAGTTTGAAATGGGCCAAAATGAGCCTCAGCAAGAACACCATTCAGTGAACCGTACATTCAGTGAACCGTACATTCAATGAACCGTACATGCAGTGAACCGTACATTCAATGAACCGTACATTCAATGAACCGTACATGCAGTGAACCGTACATTCAATGAACCGTACATTCAATGAACCATACATTCAATGAACCATACATGCAGTGAACCGTGCATTCAGTGAACCGTACATTCAATGAACCGTGCATTCAGTGAACCGTACATGCAGTGAACCGTACATTCAATGAACCGTACATTCAATGAACCGTACATTCAGTGAACCATACATTCAATGAACCGTGCATTCAGTGAACCGTACATTCAATGAACCGTGCATTCAGTGAACCGTACATTCAATGAACCGTACATTCAATGAACCGTACATGCAATGAACCGTACATGCAGTAAACCATACATTCAATGAACCGTACATGCAGTGAACCATACATTCAATGAACCGTACATGCAGTGAACCGTACATTCAATGAATGGCACATTCAATGAACCGTACATACAATGAACCATACATGCAGTGAACCGTACATGCAGTGAACCGTACATTCAATGAACCGTACATGCAATGAACTGTACATGCAGTGAACCGTACATTCAATGAACCGTACATTCAATGAACCGTACATACAATGAACCATACATGCAGTGAACCGTGCATTCAGTGAACCGTACATGCAGTGAACCGTACATGCAGTGAACCGTACATGCAATGAACCGTACATGCAGTGAACCGTACATTCAATGAACCGTACATGCAATGAACCGTACATACAATGAACCATACATGCAGTGAACCGTGCATTCAGTGAACCGTACATTCAATGAACCGTGCATTCAGTGAACCGTACATTCAATGAACCATACGTACAGTAAACTGTACATGCAGTGCCCTTGTCATGATAACTGAACTAGGTATTAGTCTGAGAGTTTGCGGGTAACTGAACCGTGTGTTAATCTGAGAGATTATGGGTAACTCAACTGTGTGTTAATTTTAGAGATTATGGGTAATTGAACCGTATGTTAATTTGAGAGTTTAAGATTTTTCTTTTTTTAAACAGAGATCATCCCCAATCCCTCTGACCCCCCTACCACATCATGGGAGGAAAGCCAGGGTCCTACGGGGCTCCCATCCACTGAAGAGCAGTTACGCCCCTAACACAACTCCACCCCTTCACAATATCCCAACTCCACACCACAGTCACACTTGCAGTCCAGAATGGGACTCGGTCGGGGTCACTGGGAACAATGGCTCAAACCAGAATGCCACACGTAGGAGGGTGTGTACATTTCTGGACACCAGTGTCAGTCTACCTACAGATACTGGTACTGATAGACATCTCAGAGATGCCCCAGAGACAGACAGAGACCAGCCAGCCCAGTACAGGGTCTCCTTCTCTCAGTCTCACTCCTACAACCAGCCTTTCAGTCACAGAGTCAAAGACAGTAAGGACTCACTGAGGCCTCGCTCTGTCCTGCTGGAGCTACAGGACTCTTTCAGTAAAACTGAAATATACGGCAAATTCCTCCAAAGTTTCAAGCAACAAACTGACGTGCAGGAGACACCTCATCCAGGGAAAAAACATACATTTTATGGCTTCAATTCTTATTACTTTCACAACTAAGCAACAGCAGTAAACAACAAATGTTTTCCACTACACTTAGACATCAGAGTGTTACTGTCACTGTGGTAAGACACTGTTTCGCCGAGGGATCCAGTCCAGGGAGTCTAAGTGCTGCTCCTTATTAGAGGTTTATTTTTACTGTAGAAACAGGCACATACTGCTGTTAGCCACCAGTAGTTAGTTGATATGAACACTAGCAGGACTTTGGCCTCCAGGCTCTGGGTTCAGAGTCCCCTGGTTTAAGGTGACCATTTTAGTGTCATTAATTTATGCTAGGATTATTTTGTCATTAAGTCTGTCCTCAGTTTACGATGCCCATGAGTTATGACGTGTCAGGTCATGCATTTAGCCTTATTATATTATTCTGAGTCAGGAACATTTTGTTGTAACGTCTAACGACGACCACTCCATCTTCTGCATTGTAACACTGGATTGCCATGCGGCTGCAAGGCAGGCATATTTGTTTTGGTTTGTGTTTCAGTGAATTTGGGTGCCTGGTCTTAATCATGATTCAAATGATATTAAGGAATTTCTGACTTGTGACGAGATTGACTTAAAACAAGGTGGACTTTAACAAAAGTTGTTGTTTTTTTTTAATTCTGCAATGTGAAAGCCGGAGGCAAGCAACTCAGAGGGTCACTGTTACTCACTCTAAGAGTTTAGCTTGGGTGAGTGGACCTTCTGTTACTGTTCAGACAGGATTTCTGAGTTATGTCACTCTTTTGGGACAGAGCATTCAAAGGCAGGAATGCCTTATTTTAAAGGGAAGTTCATACAAGTCTATGGAAACCACATTTTCGTGAGTTTCAGTTTCCTCCAGTGTATTCCGGACTTTACCATTTGCACTGAAATGCCTTGATGTGTGTATCCCCACTAAGATGATCCACAGGCAACTGCCCATATACACGTCTTAACAGAGCTGAAAGAGCGATCTAAATTGAGCCTAGGTTGACGCGCAACAGCGCGTATCTTGAAATGATGCACGGCCGAGTTATTGATGTTTGGTCTGGTTTATTGTTTTTTGATGAGGTGATAATTAATCCAATTATGATAACATTCCTACCGTGCCAGATGGAGGTGCATGGGTTGTTTGAGGCTTTTGTTGTTTGTTGAAATTCCAAAATGGTCGCGCTCGCTGCGGTCAAAAACCGTATGGCTGCCTCCTTCCCAGACACGAGTTCTATTCTAAATTAAAAAGCTTAACAGAGCAGGTGCTGCAGTCACCTGTCTGAATGCATGGGCGTGTCCTTTTGCACCTCCATATTGCTTAGGTAGATAAAATATCCAAAATCAAAATAAATGTCTTTAACCATGCAAAACAAATGAAACATTCAATTTATCAAAATAAATAACATCAAATTTTGGCTCCAACAAGAGCCCATAGAACAACTTCCACACGCTTTAGCACTGACAGAGTGGATTTCCTTAGCGCACAGGGAATCCATTAAACTATTCTGCATCAGAACTTTCTGAGCAGAGATTTTGGGTTCACAGCCTGTGTTTGCACCTATTAAATATGTGCATGTCAAAAAAAGCAGAAGCTGGTGTACACTCACCTGCTCATTCAGGGTCGTGTGAAGGATGACTCATCCAGCAGGAGTGTTTATCCCCTGCTCTGTAGACCACTGCCTGTGTTCTCTTCCCCAGATGCATTCTTTAAACTGCTTCATAAGCTGCTAGAGGTATCTATCAGTGTAAGAACCATGCTAACAGCTCATAATGGCAATAAGCTGATTTTGAATTTGGTCATCTATTGAAATTGAATTTCTCGCTAAAAGACAAACATCATTTTGACCAGCTTTTGGCATCACCCTAGACACCACAGTTAATGGTGTTTGATTATGTAAACACACACATTTATTGACAAGCAGATGTAGTGTAGTGCTTTCATTTAAGCCTACTGTGACTGCTAGAAGAAAGCTTAGGGCAGCTGGCAAAACACAGGCAGCTGGGAACTAGTGCCATCACTGCCTTGGGGACACATCGCACAGGACTTTTTTTGCTCTAATAATTTATGACATTTTGTCTGCCGGAAATTACGAATACCCATTTCAGACTGGCACTACTTACTTGATTTTCCTTGTTAATGGTGAAGGGGTTAGGCCAAAAGATTTCCTGCACTTGCTTTGCTATTGCATTTACATTACATTATATTTACATTGTATTAATGTTGAGCCATGGGGGAATCGCTGTTTTGAGATTTTGAAATTCCTCCAGTTTATTTTTATTGTTGTTAATGATGTAAATGCTATTTCACACCATATCATTTAGAATTTTACCCTCATAGATTAAAAAGTATAAATAATATTATTAAGACTTTGATAAGCATTACAGTAAATTATTCAGTACTTTCCTGTTGGAATAGGGAATCTCCACTAGAGGGCAGCACAGCTGTATTTATAATGAACAAAAAGGCTTGTCAGACTTCATAAAAATCAGTTTTGTTCATTAGTCATAGAATCCGATATTTCTCCGTCACAGATGCAGGTTATGTTTTTCTGTAAATTTCCAGAATACGACTCAAATTCAGAGTTTAAAACACATTCTGTGTGCACTCAGATTAAAGAGCTGTTTGTTCATTCAGATTAAAGAGCTGTTTGTTCGTTCAGATTGAATAGCTGTTTGTTCATTCAGATTAAAGAGCTGTTTGTTCGTTCAGATTAAAGAGCTGCTCATTCGTTCAGATTAAAGAGCGGTTTGTTCATTCAGATTAAAGAGCTGTTTGTTCGTTCAGATTGAATAGCTGTTTGTTCATTCAGATTAAAGAGCTGTTTGTTCGTTCAGATTAAAGAGCTGTTCGTTCGTTCAGATTAAAGAGCTGTTTGTTCATTCAGATTGAATAGCTGTTTGTTCATTCAGATTAAAGAGCTGTTTGTTCGTTCAGATTAAAGAGCTGTTCATTCGTTCAGATTAAAGAGCTGTTTGTTCATTCAGATTAAAGAGCTGTTCGTTGAAAATATTCACATTTATAGGTATGAGAATTCCCCTCATAGACTGCAGTGTTTGTCATCCCTCCAAGATTTTGGCCCTGTCCCAGAATATTCAGTCACCTCTTACACAGCTGTCAGTCAAACTCTCAACGTTTTCACCAGTTTAATACAAAAACCCAAACCCAACAAGGGAGCGAAAAGGGGAGGCTACCAAGGGTGCCTCAAAGGGGTGGCCAGGGAGGCTGTGGCCACCATGCTAAAATGCCTGGCCACTCTACCGGCTCCCCCGACTGCCAAGCCCCAGTCATTCTAATCTCTTTGCTACGGCAAACCCTTAAAAATCTGCTATACATTTAAGGCGGAACGATAGCCCTGTGGCAGTCCTGGTCTAAAGGTTAGAGAACTGGGCTCGTGACTGGAGGGTTGCTGGTTCGATTCCCAGGCCCAAGGGCACAGCCAAGGGCTGTGTGCCCTTGAGCAAGGCACTTAACCCTAATGCTCCCCGGGTGCAGAGGAATGCTGCCCACTGCTCCGGCGTCTGTTGTGTGTTCACTACTGGTGTGTTGGATGGGTTAAATGCAGAGAACAAATTCACTGCTCCCTGTCCACTGTGTGTGATCAGAGAGATTTACATTAAAAATCAGATATACATTAGCAATAGCCCTTAAAAATCTGATGTACGTTTAAGGCAGAAGAACTGAGGTTGTGGCCATGGCGTTACAGGACACTTCTACAAGATCTTTGGTGCAGGTTTAACACATGCTGAGGTGAGCAGTTCAGCGTTGCCAGATGTATGATAAGTTGATCAGTTTGTGACAGTATTAGTAGTTGTAATCAGTCCATTTGAATTCATTTCCCGACACGATGAGGGCAGTAAAATACGGATCCTACCTTTACGCATCTCCTCTCACATGATGTCTTTCCAGCCAATCATATTAAGAAACTATGAAATCTGATGTGTGGTGTTTTGTAATTGCGTCAGAACTTTAGGTCAGACATTTTTGCATCCATAATTGATTATTTTATTCTACAGAATACAGATACACCTAGAATTACAGCCACTTGTAGAATTTTTGACCACCTGGAATCTTGACATTTGAAATACGATTTCTGTTCAAGGCTCTGATTCAAAGAATGGAAGATACTTGTAAATAATATAAACTATGACGTGCTGCACATAAATGAAACCTTTGTTATCAGCTAATAATTATTCATGTTCAAGCGACCACACCCCTGATTTATTGGCGATGATGCATTCAAATTGGAATTTGATGGTTAGTTAAGGGCTTCATGGTGGCTTGGTGGTTAACACTGTTGACTCACAACAAGAAAGCCCTGGGTTTGAATCCTGGCCATCCCAGGTCCTTTCTGTGTGGCGTTTGCATGGTCTCCCTGTGTTTGCATAGTCTCCCTGTGTTTGAATGGTCTCCCTGTGTTTGCATAGTCTCCCTGTGTTTGAATGGTCTCCCTGTGTTTGAATGGTAGGATTAGTACTCCAGCCAGTGGCTGGTGTTAGTATGGGTTAAAGGCTCCATTTCACTGCTCAGTATGTGTGTGACAAACATGTTCACTCAGGTTTGTTGACGGTGGAGTGGGTGGCCGCCTTGTGTCCCAGAGTGCCATCATGTCCATATTACCTTCTAGCTCTCCCTTTTAACTATGCTGTAATAGCCAGTCTTGCTGGAGTCTCTGCCTGCACTCGGCACACGATGTATATTTACCTTAACCATTAGGCCTATGTGGAAATGAACATCTAACAATGTCTCTCTCTCTCTCTCTCTTTCTTTCTCTCTCTCTCTCTCTGTCGAGCCACACATGCTACTCACCACACATGCTACTCTTGAGATACCAGTGATCCTGACTCCTCCCGCCCTGTTGGACCGATCCATCCTGGTGTTATCATCTTTCATCCCCCTGTCAGCCTCCTGTTAGCATCGCCATCCCCTTTGTTCATTCTCTAATTTACTTACAATTGTAACTGCCCACGTGGTCGGCACCTATTGCACACCTGTCTGGCCAAGGAGGGGTCTCCTCTCTCTGTGGTCCTTCTCAAGATTTCTCCCATTTTCCCATTTCCCTTTTGGGTTTTTGGGGAGTTTTTTCTTGCCCGCCATGAGGATTAAGTCAGGGGGTACCGTCCCGTTTTGATTTGACTGTTGTGGCCTGTAAAGCCCTTTGAGACTGTAAACAGTGATACTGGGCTCTAAATGAACTTGAAACTTGAAATAAAGTGTGTGTTTAGAATCTATTTAACTGGATTTCCACCAGTTCAGTTCTACCTTCTCCTGATCCCACATAACAGAAAGACAAAGGTGGCATTACAAGTTGCATTGGTTGCCTGAATTCAATAATCTAATGATTTCCTGTTAATGTAATAATTTATCGTATCATTGGTGCAGAGATTTTTACATTATTGGGAAGTTATTACATTATCAGGTTTTATTACATTTTTGATGGAGTTAAGTATAGATTTTTATTACATTAATGGAAATTATTACATGATTGGGTTCTACAACACAGCTGTTACTGCAGGTAAAGGAACATCTGTCTCCTCTGTTCCCTCTGTAAGGCATGACTGGTACTGTAGAGAGAACACTCACTGCAGAGTGGCCTACCCTTCTGCATGTAATGGGTGAGAATGAAGGAGAAGAAGCAATACTGTACCATGTTCATAATCAAATGTAGTGTGTGTGCGTGTGTGTGTGTGCGTGCGTGCGCGTGCGTGTGTGTGCGTGCATGTGTGTGTGTGTCTGGCTGGCTGGCTGTGTGAGTTTGACCGTGTGCAGGATCCTGACAAACAGAGGGTTTGACCTGGCACAAAGTGTGTGTGTGTGTTAGAGCGTTTGATGGAGAGAGAGTGTATATGATGGAGAGAGAGTGTATATGATGGAGAGAGAGTTTATATGATGGAGAGAGAGAGTGTATATGATGGAGAGAGAGTGTATGTGATGGAGAGAGAGTTTATATGATGGAGAGAGAGAGTGTATGATGGAGAGAGAGTTTATATGATGGAGAGAGAGAGTGTATGATGGAGAGAGAGTTTATATGATGGAGAGAGAGAGAGTGTGTATGATGGAGAGAGAGAGTGTATATGATGGAGAGAGTGTGTATATGATGGAGAGAGAGAGTCTGTATGATGGAGAGAGTGTGTATGATGGAGAGAGAGAGTGTATATGATGGAGAGAGAGAGTGTATGATGGAGAGAGAGTGTGTATGATGGAGAGAGAGAGTGTATATGATGGAGAGAGAGAGTGTGTATGATGGAGTGAGAGTGTATGATGGAGAGAGAGAGAGTGTATGATGGAGAGAGAGTGTATATGATGGAGAGAGAGAGTGTACATGATGGAGAGAGAGTGTGTATGATGGAGAGAGAGTTTATATGATGGAGAGAGAGACTGTATATGATGGAGAGAGAGAGTGTATATGATGGAGAGAGAGAGTATATGATGGAGAGAGAGAGTGTGTATGATGGAGAGAGAGTGTATATGATGGAGAGAGAGAGTGTACATGATGGAGAGAGAGTGTATATGATGGAGAGAGAGAGTGTATATGATGGAGAGAGAGTGTATATGATGGAGAGAGAGTGTATATGATGGAGAGAGAGAGTGTATGATGGAGAGAGAGAGTGTATGATGGAGAGAGAGTGTGTATGATGGAGAGAGAGAGTGTGTATGATGTAGAGAGAGAGTGTGTATGATGGAGAGAGAGAGTGTATATGATGGAGAGAGAGAGTGTGTATGATGGAGTGAGAGAGTGTATATGATGGAGAGAGAGAGTGTATATGATGGAGAGAGCGTGTATGATGGAGAGAGAGTGTATATGATGTCATAACAGTCATATCAGTGTCATAAGTTATATATCATAATCTCTAACCTCTGGCCTCTGTCATTGTTAAATCTATGGGCAGGGAAGTATCTGTGTGTGTGTGTGTGTGTGTGTGTGTGTGTGTGTGTGTGTTTTAGGCTGCTGGAGGAGGGTAACTGAGCAGCTACAGAGAGATGGACGTAAAGTCCTGGAGGAGAATAACATGAGACACCAGCCATGACTCTTCCAGTAAAGAATAAATATGTTACACCTCAAACACACACACACACACACATTAACCCTGCCCTACTGTTACATACACACAAGTGACTCGGAATGGCACTTAAAAGATAGGCCACTAAGCCTGTAACAGTCATCAGATGCTGTCTGTATGGTGGCGCTGTATTAACAGCTAAACATTATCCAGTTTAAAACAGTGTAAAAACAGGGTTTATATGTGTGGCAGGACATTTAACCAGTCTCTGGTCTCTGCCATATGAGCTCAACCGGTCGACAGACTGGAATATGACAGACCTTTAATCAGTTATGAGTCAGCATTCAGAATGTAAACACATCTTGAAAGTGGTGCTAGTGTGTGGAATTTAATTTTTGCTTATATATTTTCTCCAGGTTTATGTGATCCTGTGGGATTGTAGGCCGCCAGCTGAAATCTGGGCCCAGTTCATCACTGCCCCTAGTGTAGAGCAGTTTGCCACACACTACTTTATCACTGGAGTCACACAGACACTCTTACCCGAGCATTTCTATTGGTCACCGGGGCCAGGGAGCAGAAGAGTGTTAGAAGTGTATTATCATCCAGACTTTACCTGGATATATCAAGTACAAGAGATGGTTATTGGGTCTGAAAGTGGAGAGCAGTGAGAGATTGTTCAGTGTCTCATTAAAGGAGCTCTGTGCTCCTGTTCATCCACAGAAAAGCTGAAGATGATTCTTGGGTCAGTAACAGCACTTACTGGGACCTGAGGGAAGATCCAGGTTTCGGTCACCTGTACTGTCCTGTGCTGTGGTGATGAACCCAGTCCCTGGTTCTGCTGCATGTGGCTGTGTCTGGGCTGAACCTGGAAGCCTCTCTGAGAAAACAGACAACGGCCAAAGTCGAACACTGATGTGAAGATAACGCGTTTCACAGTAAAACAGAATTCCAGATGAAGGTCATACTGGAAGGTCATACTGGAAAACGTCTTCAAATGAGCACAGGATTCCTCCCAGTTACTATTTCTCATTTTTTCCGACTTGCTTTGGTTTTTGCACAGGTAGACACTTTGATACATGCTTCTGTATATGTCCTGAATGTAAAGAAGTGTTCAGTAAGCTCAGGGCCTCTGTGTAGAGGTGCTTTCTGGGTAAAGACCTAGGGTTAGGGTTTCCTGGACTGCTGTGGCACAGATTAAAATATGACATGTGTTAACTTCCTTATTCATCAAACATAAAGTATGACGTTGTCTGAACTGCCAAGGTGTTAGTGCTAATGTTGGGCCTAGTTCTACCTCTTTAATGAGTTAGAATGGAAATTTGCCTTAATATCATACATAATGTTTCTCTACTAATAACCTTCAGTCATACATGAATATGTATCATTATGCAAATATCAAACTCCTGCTTTACCTCTGTGTCAAATGTACAATATATGTTCTTTCTTCAAACACAAATAGACTTCAAACTGTTTCTCTTTCAGTTACACACTTAAGTATACAAAGGAGTAGATTGACGCTCAGTCTTATTGTGATGTCTGCTTATGAGGTATTAGGAATCCGACCGATGCACTGATTGTAAGTTGCTTTGGCTAAAAGCGTCTGCCAAATGCTAAATTGTAAATTATGTTTGGTAGGGATACAATGATAGATACATCTTTATAATGTGTTTGTTTTACAATACATTGACATTATGAATTCCACCTAGCCTTACCAGATTTTACCCATGTGCATGAAGAAAAGCAATATGTTGAAACCTTCCTGTATCTTGGCCTTACCGAATATGGCTTAAGAACTTGAAATTTGGATGGAATCCATAACATGCATGTTTAACCTGAGGTTTGTGTTGACTGTTTCTCAAACTTGTAAACTGTGGAGGTAAACTGTATAGTTGGAGTGATGAAATGTTGCAGTCATTTTTAAATAATTCAAGCCGTGGTTCTCAGTCTGCTCAGTAGGGCTCCCCTGTCCTGTATGATCCAGTTTCAGGCCAGCTATAGCATACCTGATTCCACCGATCAACAGATAATCAAACCCTTGATTCATGGACTGTTAGAAGAAAGAGATGTTCGCAGGGGTCCTCAGGACTGGAGTGGAAAATCACTTAGCTGACTGGAACCACAGCTGCAAACCTTAAATTCGGTTTTTTACTGATGGGACTTGCTGAGTTTGACCATTTTTACCGACGCCCATGACGCAACAAATAACATACCTGTCTATTAACGGTATCACAAGGTTTGCACTCACAGCACAATATTTCGTAACTGTATCTGTATCTTCTGAAATCTTGATTGACGGACGCATTGACACATCTATGCTCATATTAAGCAGTGCGCGTGAAATGGAAAGAATCGATCATTTGTGAGAGTGCGTGCACGACAGTTCATTGGCATGAACTAGAACCGATGTTCAGACTTTATGTTCGTAGCAATGAAAATAATCGATTTATATGTTTGTGGATGTCATTGATCGGAATAACAGCACAGAAATAACAGAAAGAACATTTACTGTTTGTATTGTGTAAGATTTTATTACTGTTAATACATGATTTAATGGACATTTTGTAAAGGTATGCAATATTGTTAACGAGAGCCATCTTGTGCTGTAAAGTTTGAGGGGTGTGACGTTGGTGCGGAAGCGTCCCGCCTGACCCACCATAGATATAGAAACGTCTCTATATCTATGTGACTTATTACACTTTGTTCACCATAGAAAAGAAGAAGAAAAATGGGGAGGGAAAAGGGGGGGGGGGGGTGTTCAAAAAGAAACGAGCCAATGAAGCTTCATTTGGGCGTGTCTACAGTTCCAAGTTACGGGAGGCTTCCCTAATCATCTCGTTGATCTGTACAGGACATACGAGAGAAGGTGTGGTTTTCTGAGTCTGGAAAATAGTGTAAGTATGGCTTTATTGTTATTTAGAAGTGTAAGACTTATCTTTAATACTCACATTTTGTCAGAATTTAAGCAGGGTCACAGTCATAGCGATTTAGGAATGCAAAAAGTCGGGTTGATCGGAAATCTTTGTCTCTGTTACATGTCCAATACTGCCGGCGCTCAAGCCCAGAACAGTTTACTTGGCAATCACTTCGATTTTGCTCATGAAAAATCGTGTTGTCAACGTACTACTGAACTTTAATCATGCATCTGGACACTAAAAAGCCTACTGTAAAACCCTTTGGTCTTTCTGAGCAAAGGTGAAACAAACCCCTTTGTCAACCTAGGCTGGATAATTAGGCCTTGTTAACACCGTGAACGAACCTGTGGTCGCAGACCATTGTTTTGGAAGATAATCAACTGTACTCAGTTCTCATGGGTGCATGTGTGAAGGTTTCGAATAATTTTTTTTAAGGTATCAATCTCTTCTGCCCGAGTTTCAACTGAAAGAAGAGACCTGGTGGACATGTTCGCAAGAGCCACTACGAACTTTGTTTCCGAGATTGACCCCAGCGGTTGTCTGATAGCGGTGTCCAGTCTGATTGACTCTGATAAGCTGCGGCCGCTGTCTTTGATTATAAAACGCAAACGATTCTGGTTCTGGCAGCGTCCCAAATACCAGCCGTCAGACTTCACTCTAAACGATGTTCTGACAGCTGACAACCCGATTACACCAGGTAAAAAAATTCCCTGCGTTCACAAGATTTCCACGCCTCACGGTCATAACAAACAATTCTTTTCAGCAACCTGCGAAATGTCTGAATTCATGTCAGTCTGAGGCCAATACTTTTGAAAGGTCTGTGCTATTTTTTCTCTGTTTGGTTAGATTCGCTCACAGATCTGTCTTTATGTTACAGTTGTAACAGAGAGGGAATTTGTGACGTACAGTGAATCCTGTGGAGATAGCATACAGGCAAAAGCAGAGGCCAAACTGGGGCCTGGAAATGGGAGTATTGAAGGAAAGGATACCTGCAAACTAAAGACGTCCTTTGGTAATCTAAAGAAATGTGAAGTGGATGTTCAGAAACTACTGCGGGACTCTAAAGACAGGTGAGTCTCTCTCTTCGCCCCCCTCCCCCCGGCTCCCTCCCTGCGGTGCTCTTCACTTAAATTTAGTTTCAAGAGCAGCGGTCAGATTAGCGAGTGTTTATAGAGGCATTTGGGACATGGTTTGCAGAGACAGACCTTGTATTTTCTTATCATTAAAATGATGTCCAAACTAAAATAAGCGCCACATAATACATAGTTAAGAATATCGCTGTAAAAACAGATCCGTAAGAGTCAAACATTTACATATTTTCGAATTAATTCCTTGAATGTAAAATGCTGAACAAGAGCGGTCTCCCGTGTGATCGCGCTGTAGAGGAGGTTGTACTGAAAGGCACATAAATCATTATAAAAACACCACTAGTACACTTGACATGTTGAAAGTCGATCTAAGAAGCTTGCAGCTACAGGGAACTGGGGCTCATTATAGGAACGTCTCTCCAGTGTTCTTTTCGCTTATTTTTTGAAAAATAGAGAGGGAAGTTCCAGTCATTAGTAATTACAGGGTGAC
Source organism: Chanos chanos (assembly GCF_902362185.1). Taxonomy (NCBI): domain Eukaryota; kingdom Metazoa; phylum Chordata; class Actinopteri; order Gonorynchiformes; family Chanidae; genus Chanos; species Chanos chanos. The sequence continues at coordinate 48,227,538 of NC_044502.1, forward strand.
CATACCTCCTGTTTTTTTTTTTAACTGGTCACCCTAGTAATTAGTACGGCAAACTGCTCGGGGGAGAAAGCTGAATTATAGCACCGCAAAGATGCCATAAAATGCAGTGAAATTACTGATTTCCCCTAACGATACCGATAATGTATGGGACGGTGAAGGCTGTTATTTTCATCATGGTAAGACCACTTCCCTTAGGGAACATTTTCGCTTCCTCTCAAAAGCCTGACTTTGATCAGTAAATAAGTCAGTGCGTTTTGTTTGGTACAGCCTTGGAGTGGAAAACAAAAGTTCTCTTTGGGAACCAGTACTTTTGTGTTTGTCAGTTCTTTGTTTGTGTTCCCTGTGCCATTCTGGATCTGAGGGTGTCCTCCCCCTGTACAGTTGTAAAGTTGTAGTATAGTGTTTAGGGTATTAGGCTTTCATAAGTAATTGTGGTCGTCTGGCTGAGTGGATCCAATGTGCTAGATTAAGGCTCCAGTCTCTCTGGGGTTGTGGGTTTGACTCCCATCACTGCCAAAAAAGCTGTGGCACAGTGGTTAGCACAACAAGAAGGTCCTGGGTTCAAATCCTGGCCATCCCAGGTCCTGTCTGTGCAGTTTGTATGTTCTCCCCGTGTTTACGCGGGTTTCCTGCCACCACAAAGGCATGCATACTAGGATTAGTACTCCTGTCAGTGACTTTGACCAAGGCACTGGCAGAAAGACCTGGGGCCTCATTTATAGTTGCGTAGAAACCATCCTACATTTGATCTCAGATCATTTCTGAAATGTGGGTACGTTTGATTCAGAGAAAATGAATGTACGCCACTCTCCCAGATGTGAAATCTATAAATCACAAATGATCTTTAAATTATGGGCAGCTGAATAGTTTTAGATCTCTGCCATGTAAACACCCCCTACTTAATGTCATTAGCATATAAAGGTGCTCGGATCAAAACCCAGATCCTCTACTTGATAATGGCGAGGTGTAAGAAACTGAACTGCAGCGAGGCTGAAATCCAGGTCCTGTTGGCGGAGGTGCAGATGATCCAGACTCGGTCTGCTCTTGCATGAGTAGCTGAAAGGTGTGTGTAAATCAAAATAGTTTTGGGAAAAGTGAATTTATAGTTTGATTTTTTTATCGAATAACATTCTTACCCGTTGGAATAACATGTGAATCAACTGCCGTCTTCTCATGAGCAAAGCGGCACGTGTATTCAGTCAGCGGGTAGTGAGGGG
>NC_044502.1:48233754-48253754 GCF_902362185.1 Chanos chanos
AACCTTTCCGTGCTGTTTGTACTTTGGATTATGGAGAATAATGTTAATCGTGATTTGAAGCCGGTGTGCTGTAGCTTCTCTTTTCCTTTGTTGCGGTGAGTGAGTGCGTGGACTGTGCTCATGCTTTAATTGCCTGGGCTGTGAGATTGCGCAGAAAACTGCCCATGTCAGGGCTGTTAGCACCGTAACCTTGTTTAGCTCAGTCCTGACAGAGAGGCGGAGGTGGACAAAGTACACAACCCCATTACTTGAGTCAAAGTCTAGATACTCCTGGTCAAATAGTACTCCAATACAAGTCAAAGTATGGATACTCCTGGTCAAACAGTACTCCAATACAAGTCAAAGTCTAGATACTCCTGGTCAAATAGTACTCCAATACAAGTCAAAGTATGGATACTCCTGGTCAAATAGTACTCCAATACAAGTCAAAGTCTAGATACTCCTGGTCAAATAGTACTCCACTACAAGTAAAAGTTGTTCAGTTAAATTTTTACTTGAGTTAACGTACTGGAGTACTTGCTTTTAAAAATACTTCAGTACTCAAAAGTACATTTTCTTTTTAATGTCATTGCATTGTTGTATTGTTGCAACAATGCATTTCCAGAGCCTAATGACTCTGAAACAACCTACTGAATGCACTGACTTGCTTGTAGAACCTGTAGAATAAAAAGCTTGTGGAATATGCTACAAAGCCTACAGAAACACAGTTGAATCAAATGCTTCCTCTATAGAAGACAGTGTATAGCTTCAGTTAAATAGGCCCTAGGTTAACTCAGATTGGCCTACACATCGTCATAATATTGTAGACTAGGTTAATTTTAACTCTACTACATAGCATTGCCTGAAATGTGAAACAGCTGGATGACCACCGTCACTGCTTGATTCCCGCCCCCCCCCTTGCCCTCGTCTTGTTGGGACCGGGTCTTACGTGAATCCACTGCCTTTGTGTGACCTTACTGATAGTACTGTGGTTATCTGACAAGATCAAAACATATATTTCTGAAAGGACTTTTGTCAGTAACGTTAACTCGGCATTTTTGCTAGCTAACTATTGGTATGCGTCAGCAGTGGATTCACACAGGACCCAATGTTATGTCCCAAATGGTTTCCAAGCCAACTGGTTTCCGTTCGTGTTCACACGCTGTGTTAACATCATCAGTTGTGGTCTGCCTCTGTTACCAGATTCGTCACACATTCACAAACATATTAATCGCGATTTCCAAGTCGCGTCTCATATCTACTGTGGCGAATGTGATTTTATGTGAGCAGTGAGCACTATATCACCTACAAAAAAAAGTAGCCGAACACAGCACGCGAACGTGTACGGGAAGCGGTTAGCTTGAAAACCGGTTGATTTCAAAAATCTCAGACATGGACTTAAGATATGGCAATTGGTGCTCTGGTGAGGAACCTTTATCTTTATCATCTTTATCTGCTGTAGTAGCAGCCATCAATAAAACAGCCAAGTTCAGTTATTAAAAAAATACAGCACGCACTTGACTGTGATTGGTTTTTCTCCTGTGACGAACACAGTATGGCCTTTTGCATTTTAGAAAAGAAAATTCCTCCACTGACTTCAAAGCTATGCTTCAAAGTAATGAGCAACGAGAACCTTCATAGAAATGTAGTGGAGTGAAAGTACAATATTTGTCTTTCAAATGTAGTGGAGTAAAAGTCATAAGTTTCCAAAAAAAGTAACACTCAAGTAAAGTACAGATACTCCAAAAATGTACTTAAGTACAGTACTCAAGTAAACGTACTTTATTACCGTCCACCCCCGCAGAGAGGGCTGTTAGCACCGTAACCTTAAGCAGAGGAATGGACAGAGCAGACAGAGGAAAAGAAAGAGCAGACAGAGGAATGGACAGAGCAGACAGAGGAAGAGAAAGAAGCAGACAGAGGAATGGACAGAGCAGACAGAGGAAAAGAAAGAGCAGACAGAGGAATGGACAGAGCAGACAGAGGAAGAGAAAGAAGCAGACAGAGGAATGGACAGAGCAGACAGAGGAAAAGAACGAGCAGACAGAGGAATGGACAGAGCAGACGGAGGAAAAGAAAGAAGCAGACAGAGGAATGGACAGAGCAGACGGAGGAAAAGAAAGAGCAGACAGAGGAATGGACAGAGCAGACAGAGGAAAAGAAAGAGCAGACAGAGGAATGGACAGAGCAGACAGAGGAAAAGAACGAGCAGACAGAGGAATGGACAGAGCAGACAGAGGAAGAGAAAGAAGCAGACAGAGGAATGGACAGAGCAGACAGAGGAGGAGAACGAGCAGACAGATGCAGAAAAGCACATGAAGAGAAAAACTCATTAAATATCTAAGGAAAATGAATGAATGAGAAAGTATAGGAAGACATAATTAGTGGACTCTGTGATCTCTCCTACAGTCATTAAAACACTTAACAGCAGCTTTAATGACCGTGTCAACTGGTTCAAATCACAACACACGGTGCCATTGCTCAGCCGTTAAATAGTATGCTGCATTGGAATATGAGAGTGCATGTAACTGAATAAAGTCCATCTAATCTCTGGGCGTCTCTAAGCAGGACCATGTTTTCCTCATATGAGAGTAATCATGTACTGGTCTAAATCAGAGGTCAGAGCAGTCTGCAGTCATCATGTGTTTCTTTTTCTACTGAAATGTCATGGTCAAGCCAAAGTCCCGTTGTTCAAGTTTAGTTTTCTGTTCTCAAAGAAGAACATCAAGTACCTGGTGCACAAGTTTCATTTTTCTTGCAGCCATTTTCTTGAAGAACCTTGAAGTAAAATGTGCTGGTGTTGAGATTTACAGTATTTCACTCGTGCGGGTAAAGCCTTGAGCTGTTCCTCCGCCTGTTCAGACTGTTCCTCCGACTGTTCAGACTGTTCCTCCAACTGTACAGACTGTTCAGACTGTTCCTCCGACTGTACAGACTGTTCCTCCAACTGTACAGGCTGTTCCTCCAACTGTACAGACTGTACAGACTGTTCCTCCGACTGTTCAAACTGTTCCTCCGACTGTACAGACTGTTCCTCCGACTGTACAGACTGTTCAGACTGTTCCTCCGACTGTTCAGACTGTTCCTCCAACTGTACAGGCTGTTCCTCCAACTGTACAGACTGTTCAGACTGTTCCTCCAACTGTACAGACTGTTCAGACTGTTCCTCCGACTGTTCAGACTGTTCCTCCGACTGTTCAGACTGTTCAGACTGTTCCTCAAAGTTGCTGACGTGAAGTTTTCTTTTTCCTTATACTTGTTTTCTAAAAGAAGAACCTTAATGTGAAAGGTGCTGAAGAGAAGTTTTCTTTTGTTTTCAGTTTTTGTGGTGTGTGTGTTAACAGAGACGGCCGGGCTGTTGTCTGGCGTAGTGTGTGTGTGTGTTAACAGAGACGGCTGGGCTGTTGTCTGGCGTGGTGTGTGTGGTGTGTGTGTTAACAGAGACGGCCGGGCTGCAGACTGAGCTCAGAGTGATGCGTGATCTCCCAGCAGCAACACGCTCCTCACTCTTCCAACACCTCCACACGCTGATGCAGGACAGAGTGGCTCTGAGCAAGCTTGAAAGCATAGTGAGTCCCACACACACACACACACACACACATACGGACATACACACACTCACACACACACACACACACATACAGACATACACACACTCACACACACACACACACACACACACACACATACAGACATACACACACACACACACACACATACAGACATACACACACACACACTCACACATAGACATACACACACTCACACTCACAGTGAGTCTCACACACCTACACACACACAGACACGCATACACACACACACACACACACACAAGCACGCGCATACACACACACACACACGCACACACACACGCACGCACACACACTCACACATACAGACATACACACACGCACACTCACACACAAACACAGTGAGTCTCACACACCTACACACACACACAGACAGTCACACTCACACACACACACACACACACATATACACACTCACACACACACTCTCACACACACTCCTACAGACAGACACACACACATACACAGACAGTCACACTCACACACACACACACACACATACACACACTCACACACACATACACACACTCTCACACACACTCCTACAGACAGACACACACACACAATGGCAGTAACCAAACCTCAGAGACACAGAGCTTTTCTGGGTGATTGGACAGGGAATGAGACTAGAGAGAGTATGTACTATAGATCATTATGCACATTGCATTCTCTAAAAAGCACTGTGCATGTCTCCTGTGTGCGTCTCATGTTTGTGATGGTCTCATGCTCTTAGTCTCACTGTCTTAGTAAATCATGATCCTAGTAAATCTTGTTTGTGATAGGTTCATGGTCTTAGTAAATCTTGTTTGTGACAGGTTCATGGTCTTAGTAAATCTTGTGTGTGATAGGTTCATGGTCTTAGTAAATCTTGTTTGTGACAGGTTCATGGTCTTAGTAAATCTTGTTTGTGACAGGTTCATGGTCTTAGTTAATCTTGTTTGTGATAGGTTCATGGTCTTAGTTAATCTTGTTTGTGACAGGTTCATGGTCTTAGTAAATCTTGTTTGTGACAGGTTCATGGTCTTAGTTAATCTTGTTTGTGACAGGTTCATGGTCTTAGTAAATCTTGTTTGTGACAGGTTCATGGTCTTAGTTAATCTTGTTTGTGATAGGTTCATGGTCTTAGTTAATCTTGTTTGTGATAGGTTCATGGACTGTGTCTTGGTGAGTCTCCTGATCGTGTTGAGCTGGATCAGATGTTGCCTGTGTTGGCTGCAGAGGTGAAGTTGGTGTTAACTCTGCTGGAGGAGTCGGGCGGAGCAGCTGGTCCACAGTGCCAGACTTCAGCCTCTACAGCCGTTTACATGCTGATCAGCGCCCTGGACGGTGAGAGCAAAACTCACGTACTGTATATTTCATAAAACTACACCTAACATAACATACCCAACTATAACTTATATTAGCACCGCTCTATTATATGACCTAAGATTGTATGTAATCTCTGCTGTGTATTTTAGACAACAGAAGCGACTCCAGATAATGATATAGCCTTGTTTATGTGACAGCAGTGCTTTGACTGGATTATATACAGTCAGAGATATGTACTTTATGTACATATAGGTTTTTGGCTCATCTTTGTACCTGAACACTTTGTTCCTTAATTCCTTTAGCTAGTTCAGTTGACAGTCTTTCTCATCAGTTAGCTCTTATAACAGTACTGTTCTCAGTGTCTGTGTTAGTTCTTATAACATTGCTGTTCTCAGTGTCTGTGTAAGACAGGCCATGTGGTGGTGTTTGCTTCAGTCAGGATCTGTTTGAAGGTTGAGTCTGATTTTTGCAGCGCTCCTGGTCTCATGTTTTTTGTTTCGTCCTGTAGAGCTGCCGGACTGGAGTTTATCTCTGCTTTCGTCCTGCCTCACTTCTCCATCTCTCCAGGCCTTGCTGCTGCTGGTCAGTATATACAGTTCTATAGTACATACAGATATATGCGTGCTGCTGCTGGTCAGTATATACAGTTCTATAGTACATACAGTTCTATAAGTGCTGCTGCTGGTCAGTATATACAGTTCTATAGTACATACAGTTATATAAGTGCTGCTGGTCAGTATATACAGTTCTATAGTACATACAGTTATATAAGTGCTGCTGCTGGTCAGTATATACAGTTCTATAGTACATACAGTTCTATAAGTGCTGCTGCTGGTCAGTATATACAGTTCTATAGTACATACAGTTATATAAGTGCTGCTGGTCAGTATATACAGTTCTATAGTACATACAGTTATATAAGTGCTGCTGCTGGTCAGTATATACAGTTCTATAGTACATACAGTTATATAAGTGCTTCTGCTGGTCAGTATATACAGTTCTATAGTACATACAGTTCTATAAGTGCTGCTGCTGGTCAGTATATACAGTTCTATAGTACATACAGTTATATGCGTGCTGCTGGTCAGTATATACAGTTCTATAGTACATACAGTTATATAAGTGCTGCTGCTGGTCAGTATATACAGTTCTATAGTACATACAGTTATAAGTGCTGCTGCTGGTCAGTATATACAGTTCTATAGTACATACAGTTATATAAGTGCTGCTGGTCAGTATATACAGTTCTATAGTACATACAGTTATATAAGTGCTGCTGCTGGTCAGTATATACAGTTCTATAGTACATACAGTTATATAAGTGCTGCTGCTGGTCAGTATATACAGTTCTATAGTACATACAGTTATATAAGTGCTGCTGCTGGTCAGTATATACAGTTCTATAGTACATACAGATATATAAGTGCTGCTGCTGGTCAGTATATACAGTTCTATAGTACATACAGTTATATAAGTGCTGCTGCTGGTCAGTATATACAGTTCTATAGTACATACAGTTATATAAGTGCTGCTGCTGGTCAGTATATACAGTTCTATAGTACATACAGTTATATAAGTGCTGCTGCTGGTCAGTATATACAGTTCTATAGTATATACAGTTATATAAGTGCTGCTGGTCAGTATATACAGTTCTATAGTACATACAGTTATAAGTGCTGCTGCTGGTCAGTATATACAGTTCTATAGTACATACAGTTATATAAGTGCTGCTGCTGGTCAGTATATACAGTTCTATAGTACATACAGATATATAAGTGCTTCTGCTGGTCAGTATATACAGTTCTATAGTACATACAGTTATATAAGTGCTGCTGCTGGTCAGTATATACAGTTCTATAGTACATACAGTTCTATAAGTGCTGCTGCTGGTCAGTATATACAGTTCTATAGTACATACAGTTATATGCGTGCTGCTGGTCAGTATATACAGTTCTATAGTACATACAGTTATATGCGTGCTGCTGCTGGTCAGTATATACAGTTCTATAGTACATACAGATATATAAGTGCTTCTGCTGGTCAGTATATACAGTTCTATAGTACATACAGATATATAAGTGCTGCTGCTGGTCAGTATATACGGCTCTATAGCAAATACAGTTGGAGCCATGATTGCAGTGTTTTTGAACCATTCATCATTTTAGTGACCTCCGCTTACTATCTCCCCATCACAGTTTAGCTTGTAACAGTTAATAGACTGTAACAGTTAATTAGCATGTAACTTTGAAATAGGCTGATATCGAAACATAAATATTAGAGGCAAAACTTATTTTAAATCCCATTTTACTGATCTCATTGTTAAAGTATTTTCATTTGTAGTAGTATTTTGATAGTATTATATGTTTTCAAATTTGTTATTTTATTTCATTTTCTAAAAATATTTTGGAGGTTCCTCCGTGTACCACTAGAGGGAGCACAGCATACCACCAGTGGTATGCGTACCATAGTTTGAGAACCACTGGTATATGCGGTTGTATACTTGCTGGAGCTGGTCAGTATATAAGGTTATATAGTATATATGGTTCTATAGTATTTAGTATATACAGTTGTGTACTTGCTGCTGCTGGTCAGTATATACCCTTCAGGTCAGCTGAAATTTTTATCAGGAGATAGTTTACCATAAATCACATCAGAGACACAACACTGCCTGGTCATACCCCATTAATAAAATACGGCATAAGTAAAATAACCATGCAGGATAATTCAGTTCTGGTTCAATCCAAAAAAATTCTGAATCTTCTGCAGGACTGGGTATATATCCTCAATATCTTGATGTGGACTGGTCTGGCGTCACCTTGTGTCTAGTCAGGGCTTCGCTCCAGCAGCTGCAGCCTAGAGGAGATGTCTCACCATGGCTTCCACTGAGACAGTGTTAGGGTTACACCTCCATAAATGCTGTCAATACGGTTTACGCCCAGCCAACCAATGCCGAAAAAAGCTTTTTTATCGGACGACATAAAACCTAATTCTGTATTTTTAATTAGAGATTAACAAGCAGTTACAAGTCTGCGCACTGTGTGTGTGTGTGTGTGTGCTTGGTCCCACAGGTGCAGGGCTGGGCAGAACAGCGCAGGTTGTGTGTGAAGGACAGTGGGTTGAATGCCCTGGCTGATGAGGAGGTGTATGAGAGAGTCTGTGCACTCTTTAGTTCCTGTGATGGGGCTATGAAGAGAGAGGAGGACTCCCTCATCATCACACACACCCACCACACACACCAGCCCCTCCTCCTTTACGTCGCCATCACAGGCCTGGCCTGTCTGGGACTCGCTCCACAGCTGTGATGGTGCTGTGGATGTGTCACATACGACCCACTCAGTTCCTTCACTTCATGTCCTGATTTATGACTGTGCACAGCCTCCCACATTCACTGGCAACTGCACTGAACAAGCAAAAAGCTGCTTTCCTGTAGAACCTTACATTTTGAATATTTCCGTACTGTGTTTGTAATAGTACTATGCATGTCTCCATGCCTGGGCCAGACCCTCACACAGAGTTTTCACACTGTTTGGTACGATAAGCTCAACTGACCTCATCCCCTGGTCTGCTGGTTTTTTATTGATCATTTATAACTGAACTAAACTGAACATATGATTTATAACTGAACTAAATGTGTGTTTGTGTATGTATTCCAATTTACTCTACACTCTTGAATGTGGACACAACAATAAGATTAGACACTGAAATCTGAGGGATTCGACTGCAGGCAGGAATGCTGTATGTGGTAAATGGCATGTTCACCACTCAGCTGTGTTTGGTATGAGAGGAGTGACCAGTGGAGTAAAGTCTGAAAAAACTTTTATTGCCTCTTCTCAGCACCTTTAGACAAGGCCCAGTCTCACACACTCTCACTCTACCACTCGGGACAGACACACACGCGCACACACACACGCGCTAGGCGCACAGTAAGTATGAACATACACAAACCACCTAAAAAAAAAAAAAAGAGCCATTCTAAGCAGAAATCAGAAGTAAATTTACTAATTCTAAATGTGTCTGAAAATACAAGTCTCTGCATGTAAATATATATTTTTATACTTACTGGATATGAATTTCAGATAAAAAAAAAAGAAAAAAAAGAAGAATACATTACATGACCAACAGGTGGCAGCGATAGCTCAGTCAGCACTGTTCACTACTGCAGATCTGACCACTGTAAGTCAGTCAGCTAATCAACATCAATGCTCAGCTAAAAGCTGGTTCACTTAGCCCTTGTTTGGACTGGTCTTAAATAAATACTGTTATGTAAATCATGGGACAAACAGAGCTCTCGTCCTCTGTTCTGACAGGAAACAAAAACAGACAATATAATGAGAGGCTGAGGGTTTGCACAGTGACTGGAGCAGGGCTGAATTTGTGGGGTTGGAAAACAAAAACCCCACAGAGTTGAATTCATGGTGTAGTTGTCTGGCTGTGTACATTTCATCTTTCAACTACATTCCAAACATCACATGAACACACAGAAAGCTTCCCCTGGTCCAGCTGCACCTCTGAGATGAACTTTGATTCCCAATGTGACTGAAATGTCCCTGATAAAGCGTGACTGTGCAGTTCTGGTCAGGGTCAGGGTCTAAGCAGTTCCAGTCATCTGTACCATTACCTACACTGAATAAGAATATGACTGTTCAGACTAATTCTGTTTCAATACATGAGGATGGTATTGTGTTTAATGACAGACTGTACGATTAAACATTCTAATACTGTGCAACCCACAAACACACACTTCCATGTTTTACATAAAACATCCAAACCCTTAGAGAGCTCAGACACAGGGCTCGGCCCATCACCGGTAAAATACCGCACGATGCTGACATTAACGTGGTGAATTGACCATAGCCCCATTTAAAGAGTGAGTGTATGGTGAAACGTTGGAGAGGAGACATCCCTTCCTTTACTGGGACAGCGACATTCATTTTTATAAGAAATGTTCAGTGTCAGTGAGTTTCTCTATAAAGTTACAGGTAAAAAAGACAATAAATAAGAACACAGCCCCTCAGTTCTCCTGCTTTACATTGCATAGTGAAACAGGCAGGGGGCGCCCCTGAGACAGCACAAGGGTACACATAGGCAATAACATGGGTGAGGGTGTGTGTGGGTTTATATGTCAGAGATGGATGTGTGTGTGTGAGAAAAGGGTGTACAGGTCTTCCTGTAATAGTGAGAATCTGAGTCTGAAGACTTTGTGTGTGTGTGTGTGTGTGTATCCACTCACTGCCTTTGTCACCCTTGTGTTTGTGTGTGGGTGTGTGTGTGCATCCACTCACTGCCTTTGTCACCCTTGTGCTTGTGTGTGTGTGTGTGTGTGTGTGTGTGTGCGCGTGTGCATGAGATGTGGGGCCCAGTCACAGGAGGAGGTACTGATGATGATGATGATGATGATGATGAATCTGAAGCCCGGTGCGGCCAGTGTGTTGTGAAGTTAGTAAACCCAGCTGACAGGGACCCACTGTGGCTCCAGACACAGCTGCTCCACTGCAGCCTGCAGCTCCTCAAATGCTTTGTCCAAATTGTCATTGACTATGGTCAAGTCAAAGTAGTGACTATATGCTCTCCTTATTCTAGCACTTTCATCCACAGTCTTCTTAAGATCTGACTCCTGAGAGAGAGAGAGAAAAAAGACAGAGTGAGAGAGAGACAGGGGCGGGCACCGCTCAAACTCACCATGTGGTCCAATCAGCAGTAAGAGCGTCTGATTGGTTATGTGGGTCATGCAGTGTGCATAGGGACTGGGTAATGTGATTCTAAAATAACCCTCTGCTCACTGCCCAGTGGAACAGTCGCTCCATTATGGTCTATCCTCAATGACCTCTAACAACAAGTGGATCTAGAAGACCAGGTGAAACTGACAGCATTACTGGTTTAACTGGGAATGGACTGAATCATTGATCAGCTGAGAGACTGGATGTATAACTGACTGGTTTAACTGGGAGAGTTAGCTCACCGTCAGTAGCTTGGTGGTGATGCCAGCGTCAACCACAGCTTTGTGCATTGTTCTTAACACATCAAGTTCAGGAGCAGCGATAAAAACCACAAAGGGCATGAACTCGGCCGTCTTCAGCACCTTCAGAGCCTGCAACACACACACACTCAAACATGTTCAGAGCCTACAAAAACAACAACACACTCTGTTAGAGCCTATAAAAAACACAACAATCATCAGACACACACCCTCCAACCCTATACAACACAGACACCATCACAACACACACACAGAGGCATTGTTCACACTATGTTATTCTGTCTGTATGTCAGATCTGAGTGTGACCTCTGACCTCAATGGGTTACATGTCTTAACTAATTAAGGACAGAACATATGTCTGTGCCAGGATCGGCTGTGTTAACTGCACCGGGATCGGCTGTGTTAACTGCACCGGGATCGGCACTGGGACTGCCAGGGAAGTTTTTATGCTAATTTGAATCTGGCTTTTAAACTCTCTTCTCTGGTACTACAGCCAGATTTAGCCATTTCCATCTCTTCAATTATAGATCAGCTATGTGTGTCCTCATAATTGGGTAAATACTCAAACCAATTGCTCTGTAAATCTATGATCTTCCACTGGACTTAGCTCTTATTGTATTTTACACAGTCCAAACAATGCAGTAATAACAACATTAACCTGTTGCATGGAAAATGTAAAAAGCTATACCTATCCTGGGCCACGTTTAAGAGTTTGGATTATTCTCACAGAGACAGAACACACGTCATGGGGCTCAGACTCTGTGCTACATTCACATGTGAATCAAATCAGTGGTGAGAACTCAGGCTGGTTCTCACTGCTCACACATCAGAGAACTGATCTGGGTTACACATGAGCAAGAAAAAAAAAAATCAATCAGAAATGAGTTCCATTTATCTCCAATAAGAATGCACACTTTTCTCTCCCATATTCACACAGACAACTCAAACCCTGTGAGAATGACGACACTGATATGACTCAAACCCTGTGAGAATGACGACATTGATATGACTCAAACCCTGTGAGAATGACGACATTGATATGACTCAAACCCTGTGAGAATGACGACATTGATATGACTCAAACCCTGTGAGAATAACTCTCCCATGTGAACGATGACATTAATGACTCAAACCCTGTGAGAATAACGACATTGATATGACTCAAACCCTGTGAGAATGACGACACTGATATGACTCAAACCCTGTGAGAATGACTCTACCATGTGAATGATGACATTAATGATTCAAACCCTGCGAGAATAACGACATTGATATGACTCAAACCCTGTGAGAATGACTCTAAATGTCTCTGACCTGTGGGTTTACATCGAGGATACATGTGCGTCCTGTACGCACTACGTCGTGGATGGAATCGATCTTGGTTCCATAAAGATTTCCGTCATATTCACCATGTTCTAGATAACGACCCGATTTGATGTCCATTTCCATCTCAGCTCTGGAGACGAAGCAGTAGGACTGGCCGTCTCTTTCATCTTCCCGTGGGCTCCGCGATGTGACTGTAGGTCGAAGCAAACGGCTCAGTGAGGAAGCAATGCCACAAATTCACCTCTCTAAATCAGTCAAATGATGACACTAGGATTCAAGTTGTAGAATTCACGTTACAGACACAGTAGCAACATTATAGTTATAGCCTCCACATTATACTCTCAGTCCTCAAATTACACATAGTGTTCTCCCTATTGATACCACACTAATGGTACCCACATTACTGATAGAGAACTTAAATTACACATACAGTGTTCTTTAAACTCTCTACACACTAATAGTACAACTATGATATCCACATTATTGATAGAGAACTTGCGTTACATATAGTGCCTTAATTATCGACACAGTATTCACACTTGAGGTATAGTTCCCAAATTACAAAAAGTATATTTATTCAGACGAGAGACAGCACAGGCCATCATGAGCCTAAAAATATTTTCTGCTTTTCTTGATGGTGCAAATAACAAATATCCCATTGTCTGTGGTGTGTAATTAAGACTAGAACTACAGTAGAAATGCATGAAATCTCACGCTCTTATGCCCTGTACTCTCTCTAAGGGCCACTGCTCAAAAATTGAGACCCTTGAAATTTATGTTGCACAATACCAGATCTAAAAACAATCAATCACATAACTGGTGACCGGCTTCCCTGGTTACCATCACCCTCCACCAGGATTTTCAACCTTAACCCTAACCCGCACTGATTAACACTAACTCAACGCTGCCACCCCACTCTGAAACCCCATGCATACTGGACATAGTTTATCCACGATGAAAACCATTTCTCTCTGCCATCTCCTCCCACCTTACATCTGTATACTAGTCATCCAAAAACCTCGACATATGTGGTGACCTCAACATCCATGTTGACTCAAAAACCTGCTCTTTGGCATCTCTGTTTCTTTCTCTCCTCCAAACATGAGAAGCTACACAACACATCAGCTTTCCCAAACACAACAAAAGCATCTGATATCTTCACTGATGTAAGAAAAATGTCTGTCCCACACCCTACCACGTCTCCTCCATAACTGAGGTGGTGTCCCACTACAACAACTCCCTCTCCTAACCCCTAAACTCTCTCACCTCCGTAAAAAACAAACTGTTTCCTTCTCCATCAGCACTTCCTGATCAACCCCAGAACTCAGATATATGAAGTCCACTGGACGCCATTTAGAATGCCTTTCCAAGAAAACTGGATTTACTGTTCACATTCTAGTCTACTCTGATCACCTCCACGATATAAAAATGCAAAAAAAGCAGTTTGATCTAAATCCTTATGTCTGTATCTTTCTGCACAGGATGGTTTTGTTTTTGACCCTGACAAATAATGTTTATTCATAATTAAGTGTTATCTGGCCAAGAAATGCATTCTTCTCCCTTGGAATAGTAACTCCATCCACTCTTTCAACATGTGGGTTGACCAAATTATGGAATTTCTTCCCCTTCAAAGGCTGACATATGATATCCATCAGAAACCTGCTAAATTTTGGAAAAGATGGTCTCCGTTGGTGAACTTTGAGAGTAAACCTGTTTGATTTGAGCCCTCATGGTGATGATGAGTACCCTGCTATACCTACAGCTCTTACCCCAGAAACCTGAATGTACAGTATATCTATATCTGTACTGATATGCAGCCTTGCTTCAGTCTTCAGTACATTACGAGATATTCAACACTTTATTAAATGCATTTTCATCTTACGATATTTTCAACTTACGATGAGTTTATGGGGATGTGACCCCATCATAAGTCAAGGAGCATCTGCATTTTCTTTATTTGTTGAGTAACAACAACATTTGATAAACATTGAGGGGAATTTTCATCAGCCTTTTTTCAGACATATTAAATAAGGGTACCAATAATTATGAGGGGCATGTACATATATATAATCTTATTCGTACACACACACACACACACACACACACACACACACACACACACACACACAACCACTGGCCTTGTTTTACCGTCAGACAGAAATAGACCCATTAACTGATTCATATACACACACGGGCACGCACACGCACGCAAACACACACACACTTACTCACCCACTCACTCACACACACAGAAACACACTCACAGGGAACAGTGGTGCCAAACCGCAGTGGGTTCAAAACGATCAGACGATTCTTTAAGCTTCGGCGGCCGACTCCCTGAGCACCAATCAGAACCAGGGTTTTCCTCTGGAACGGTGGCATCCGCGCCACCTCCTCGTACACCTGCAGCTCATACCGATCGAACTCTGACAGAGAGAGAACACATGCAGTAAGGAAAGCCATACAATCACACATGCAGTAAGGAAAGCCATACAATCACACATGCAGTAAGGAAAGCCATACAATCACACATGCAGTAAGGAAACCCATACAATCACACATGCAGTAAGGAAACCCATACAATCACACATGCAGTAAGGAAACCCATACAATCTTACAACTGAAGTATGTTTAGGGCATGACAGGTCAAAGGTCACTTCTTACCAGCGTTTTTTGCCGTGAGGTACATCATTTTCTTCTTTTTCCTCCTCCCACTCAGCGTTCCACAGAATATCCCTGTGAACCACCACGGAGAGCTCCAATTTCACCCAAATTTCACCCAAACCCAAAGCCCCAGTGGCCTGCATACGCAAAAAGCTCTACATCATATATATATAACGTAGGTTCTGTTTATCTATTAGATACCCGTTATATCCATTATATTACATTACATACCTAATTTAGGTTCTTTTTAATCTATTTTATCCATTACATATCTAATGTAGCTTCTGTTTATGCACTATATATTCATTGTATTACATTATAAATCAACTAGCTTCTGTTTACCTATAGCCACTCAAATACCACAGGATATTAAGAGATTCATCTTCAGGCTAATTTGAAGCAAGTTTTCAACCCAAAACATACCAGCATCATCCAAATCCTTCCTCACAAATGCTTTCCGCTTTTCCTCAAGGAACTGGCTGGGAATAAGTCCTGTTTTCCCGCCTGTTACGTTACAGGCCTGAAAAAAGGTGGAAAGAATAAAGGCTACATTAAGGAACCTGAGCCATATCTGCATCTCACTCACACTCTCATATATTTACATCTCACTCTCGCCCACATCTGCATCTCACTCTCTCACTCTCGCCCACATCTGCATCTCACTCACTCACTCACTCTCGCCCACATCTGCATCTCACTCACTCACTCACTCTCGCCCACATCTGCATCTCACTCACTCACTCACTCTCGCCCACATCTGCATCTCACTCACTCACTCTCGCCCACATCTGCATCTCACTCACACTCTCGCCCACATCTGCATCTCACTCACACTCTCATATTTACATCTCACTCTCGCCCACATCTGCATCTCACTCACTCACTCTCGCCCACATCTGCATCTCACTCACTCACTCTCGCCCACATCTGCATCTCACTCACTTCCGCCCACATCTGCATCTCACTCACTCTCTCCCACATCTGCATCTCACTCACTCCCTCCCACATCTGCATCTCACTCACTCCCGCCCACATCTGCATCTCATTCACTCCCACATCGACATTTCACTCTTACTCTGATAAACAAAATGAGTAAATGTCACTGAAAGAAATTTATGGGAAGCACTGATGATGAAAACACTTGTTAGCAGCCCCGTGTCTCCGACATAATAAAGTCATCGCTGCATTAGTTACCTGTGTGTTCAAACATTCATTAACTGTGCAGCGCGGTCGCACGTTCATTAACTGTGCAGCGCGGTCGCACGTTCATTAACTGTGCAGCGCGGTCGCACGTTCATTAACTGTGCAGCGCGGTCGCACGTTCATTAACTGTGCAGTGCGGTCGCACGTTCATTAACTGTGCAGTGTTTTCAAACATTTATTAACTGTGCAGCATGGTTACATGTTCATTAACTGTGCAGTGCGGTCATTCATTAACTAGAGGGGCAACAGTTCACTCTATTCATGGTTCAGTTTGCACTTTGATTTTTGGGCCACAGTTCAGTTTCACAGTACGGCTTAAAAAAAAACTGAACCAACTACGAAAAGCAAGAGGTTTCTTTCTTCTTAATTTAAACAGTGACAAACTTACCGCAAATGAACAAATTTAGTACAAACAGTAACAAACCTCTTCAGAAATCAAGAACCAAAGAAAATCAATCTTCAGTACCTTATATTCTAAGGTTCTTCTTTTAGAAAATTAGTGTTAGAAAACCAAACTTGAGCTACAGTTATTTTAAGGCGACTAGAGGAAGAAATGAAAAAATCTTCAAATTACACTGTCTGCAGATAGTTGTAGTTTTGTCAACAACACTATTTCCGCTATAATACACGACAGTAAAACCAAAGTGCTGCCAGACCAGCAATTTGAATGAGGCTGAAGGACCATCAATGTTGAGACATTTCAACTGAAAGATAAACACATAATGACCTCAAAATGCTGACTCCCTGCTCTTTTCCAGATCAACGTGCAGCTGCTTCAGTATAAGAAAAACAAGTTTGCACTCAGGGAAGCACAAAGATTACATCTGTTTTATTTGTTAATGTGGATTCATGTATTTTAATATATCTTTTATTATTTATAGTCTGAGTAATGACACCATGTGTCATTACAGCCGTAATAATCGTCTGCACAGTCATTAAAGGCGAAATAATCGTCTGCACGGCCGTTAAAGGCGAAATAATCGTCTGCACGGCCGTTAAAGGCGAAATAACCGTCTGCACGGCCGTTAAAGGCGAAATAATCGTCTGCACGGTCATTAAAGGCGAAATAACCGTCTGCACGGCCGTTAAAGGCGAAATAATCGTCTGCACTGCCATTAAGGCCAAAATAATCGTCTGCTGAGTAAAACCACACGTTCCACATGCTGGGCATAGTGTGTATATTTTCTCACAGTATGCAGTGAAAAGAAAGAGAAAAGGTGTAACATCGTTATTCATGAGCAAAGGCACAAAGCGGAATGTTCTATACTTCCAGTATGTATTCCCTGTGAGTCGTCATCAAGCTCAGAAAAACAAACAAACTTCTCTTACATGATCTGAGGTGGAAAAACATCCACAGTTCACCGCATACATCCCGTGAGCCGAAAGGACGACCACAGAACTGCGGTGTTTGGTTTCCTAACCATTACATCCATCATTAAACATGTTTTGTGTTCAAATTCTAATATCAGTGTTCTTGTCTCACCCACCTGCCACCAGTTAGGGTCATCACGGTTCACCACATGCAGGATGTCCCCCCGAGAGAAAGCCAAGCCTGCCTCCTTACAGGGGATCAAACTGTCTGTGTCAGGACTGTAGTTGAAATGTGGTTTCAAAAAGACCTGAGGAGACAGAGCACTGACAGAGCTGACATACATCCTGACAGTCAGAGAAGCTCCAGCCAAATCACTCATTACAATCACCGTGAATGACAGGAAACAGTAAACATGGGGAGGAGACCAGAGGAAAGGAGAGGAGGAGAGAGGAGAGGAGAGGAGAGGAGGAGAGAGGGACAAAAGGTGGTGAAAACCATCCCATGTTTGAGGAGGTGAACTTTTTCATTAAACTGAATCTTTATCCCAATCGCTGAAGCTTACTGTACACACACGCACACACAGGCGCGCACACACACATACGCACATACATACACAGGCACGCACACACACAGAGCAGGTATACACTAAACAGTGCAGCTCAACCTTAAAGACTCCATGCAACTACAAGACAAATGCCCTCAGCTCTTTCTCAATGCTGCCGTAGGAAATGTGACTGTGTTTTAGTATGTGTGATAGAGATTCTAATTCTCTAAACTCACTACAGTGTATATTCTGATAAAGACAAAATCTCAGTAAAGAGACTGATCCTGTACGTCTGCCCTCTCCTGCCAACACCACCACTTCCAGAGGCTCCCAGGAGAGGCAGGGAGAGAAGGCTGAGGGGTGAAGAGGAGAGAGAGCGGTGTGTTTTGGCCATTTCTGTACCTGTGCAGGTGGAGGTGTGTCTCTGTAGCTGGGAAGGATCTTCAGTGTAATGCTGCCCCTACAGTCTCGGAGGACGTGCTGCAGGGCTGTGGGGTCGCTGCCCACCGGCCGCCCATTCACCTCCTTAATGACATCACCAGTGTGGAGCATTCCCTGCCTGTCAATCATACTGCCGTGCAGAATACGTGCAATGACGAGGTCTCCACCCTCCACACGGAAAGTCACACCCTGCCAAAAAACCCACAATGACAGGGACCACCTTAAAGCACCAAAGATCACATCTCTACTGTGCCCAGAGCAAATGACCACATCTCTCCCTCTAAACGACTTTCTCTTTCTCTCTCTCTCTCTCTCTCTCACACACACACACACCCACACTCACACACCCCATCACTCCCTCCAATCGACTCTCCCTCACACAGTACATCACTCCACCCAAACTCTAAGAGTACACAGCCGAGCTCTTTGTCCAGGCACTTGTAAAATCTGGAAAGACTGGAATACTGCAGCTCTCCTCTGGCTGGTCTACCAGCGTGTTTGACCAGTCCACTGCAGATGATCCAAAATGCTGCAGCGTGTCTGGTCTTCAATCAACCGAAACAAGCACACGTCCCACCCTCCCCCTGCTCACTGTATCTGCCCAGGTCGTGTCCCCGAGGCTGACATTTAGGGCATTCAGTAGAGCTCATTAGGACTTCTGCTCAGTCCCACACACTGCCCTGAAAGCCTTTGGTGGTTCTACCACCGTCCAGCAGAAAGTCACGAACTGGTCTCTTCTCATGCCTGGTTCCTCGATGGTGGAATGCACTGCCCGAGTCCGTCCGACCTGCAGGTTCCCTCACAATCCTGAAGAATCTCCTGAAGACTCATCTCTTCCCACCGCGTCTGTGAACTAACCCCCTCCCTCACACTCGCCCCCTACCCACTGACCCATCCCTCAAATGACCTTTGTCCCACTGGATTACTGTGATGGACATTACTTAGCACTCCCTTGTGAATACTCTCAGGTGATGCTTACGCTGTCCTGAGAACATTCACTATTATAATATAGATCTCCTCTATGCCAGGTACTGCTCAACATTTACTTTAGAGAAATCAGATGGCGTGTCACTGATGGCGTGTCATTAGCTGTAGATTATGGTGTAGCAGATCCATTTTGTAATTGTTGTTGAGTTGTTGTTGTTGTTGTTAAGTGTAGTAGTACGACTGTTTTGTTGATTATCGTTCACATCCCAACTACTAGTACTGCTTCATCCCCCACGCTCAGCACCTCTGTAGCCCCCTGTTCGTTAGCGCTGTCTACCTGGATTTGTACTTCATCCATCCTTTCACTTGTGTCAGGTCAACCACTGAACTGAGCCATGGAATGGAATGTACAGTCTACTGCTTGACTTGTCTGCATGCTTGGACTATGATCTGCTTGACTTGTAAGTCACTTTGAATGAAACATGAACAAATGTCAATGTAAACTGTTCTCTCACACAAATGCTTCATCCCATTAGCTAACCCTAACCCTTACACTCTCACACCTACACACACACACACACACACACACACACACACCCCACCACCATCCCTTCTTCAATACACTTTGGAATCTTTTCTATGTTTGTGCCGATAAAAAAGTTGGTAAAGATCAGTGTTCTGTCACTTCCTGTAGTTGGAGAAATCTGAGGACCTAAGTTTGTCCTGTGT
>NC_044502.1:48256254-48343650 GCF_902362185.1 Chanos chanos
CACACAGTCAAACACACACCACTAATAAAAATACTCAGGCCAACCACCTTAGGCCCTTAACATGACGGGGAAACCCCTGAAACCTGACAAACACCTCTCTCTCTGTCTCTCTTACACATACACACACCGCTGACAGAAACACATTATAGACACACACACCACTGGCGTGAACACATCACACACATATATAGCATTGGCAGAAACACATCACACACACACATATACACATCTCACACACACACATATACACATCTCACACACACACACATATACACATCTCACACACACACAGCTTTAGTGAATCAGTACAGTCCACAGTCAGTAAGAACTACAGCTAGGTGGTTATGGAATGGGCAAGGGCTTAGATTACACAGGTACATTCAAACTTCACACAGTGGGATGTCTCCCACTGCTTACATGAAAGAGACTGGTAACTCAGAGTAACAAATCTGGACCTTGGTGATTCAAACAGCTAAAGCATGAGGTGATGGAGCATGATTCACTAACTGTTTGGAGTCTGAATCGTTTTGGCCGTTTGGACAGATTTAGTTTTGCTTTTGTTTGGAACATGAAGGAAAGACCTTTCCCCTCTTAAATGGTATTGTAGGTTTTGTGTGAAGATAAGACACTACATAACTGTCAAAGCACAAAATACAGGAAAAAATGAAAAGCTCATCTTGGGAATTTCAGAAGTCTTTAAGGCCAAAAATGGCAGAGCCACCGAACAATGTAACAGGAGTCCAAGAGACTTTTTTCCCCCAGCAATAATCCTACATAAAACTGACATTAAAATAACGCTGTTTCTAGTTGGTCCAGCAACATAAATAGAAACTGTAGGAAAGCCAAGTCTACACGTCCGTGTAGTTCTCACTGCTCGTCACTACACGCTTCCAGGGCAGAATTATTCCCGCATAATTAAGGTAGGCGGCTAATCAACATCATCGGTGATTACATCGCCTTGTAGAGTTCATGTAGTCATATGAATGAATACTCAGGTATA
This sequence comes from Chanos chanos, assembly GCF_902362185.1. NCBI lineage: Eukaryota > Metazoa > Chordata > Actinopteri > Gonorynchiformes > Chanidae > Chanos > Chanos chanos. The sequence continues at coordinate 48,257,255 of NC_044502.1, forward strand.
ATTCTCTACTCAGGCAGTGAATACGTACTAGAGACTTTAACAGCCACGCTGATTATAATGCAAATTTATTACTGCACTAACACCACAAATCATTTCCAAACCACTGTTCCCACGCAAAACACACTCCAAACACACAAATACAACACTTTAGGGCAGAGTCAAATTATTACCTTAAGGTACCTCACAGTGCAGGCAACACGCACGCACGCACGCACGCACGCACGCACGCAGAAAATCACTGGTCTTCATCTGAAGATATGAATAAGATTCGACTATGACCAGCTGGGTTCATGCCATCCCCGACAGTGAAAGTTTGTAAGCATCAGTTGGTGGCCCTGGTGCAGCAGCACATTAAAACAGACTAAATGCTATAAACCACACTGTACCACAACACAGCCCTCACAAGCAGCTCCTCTGTCCAAGAGCAAAACTGAATTTGGTGTCTTATTTACAAAGCAGCACTATACCGTCAATACAGTGCCACACTCATACAGAACCAAGACCCACAGCCAAGTGCTAACCCCCGGTCAGATACAGGTGGAAACAGGGCTAACCCCCGGTCAGACACAGGTGGAAACAGGGCTAACAAACCAGGACTCCAGAAGCATGAGAGAGGAAGCAAAGCTAAAAGATGGGATACTATGAACAATGATCAGCATGAACAATTACACTTCTGCCTTAACAACAAACAGCACTCACATTATAACCTTAAGCTATAGTTTACCTTCGTACATAAAGTAAAGTACCACGGGCACTTAACCCTAATGCTCCCCGGGCACAGAGGAATGCTGCCCATTGTGTGTTCACTACTGGTGTGTTGGATGGGTTAAATGCAGAGACACTGTTCACAGTGTGTGTGTGCAATCATGGAGATAAAAAAAAACAAAAACAACCAAAAAAAAACCTCGTATAGTGTAATACCCCCAACTGACTGCAAGGAAATTGATTTCATGAGAGTAAATGCACACGGACTGAGCCAATTTATAAAAGAGCACCAAATAGCATACGTCACAGAGGGGATGCACTGATCCTCTGTGTCACAGAGGGGATGCACTGATCCTCTTTGTCACAGAGGAGATGCAGCGTTGTATCTACTTAATAGATTTCCAGTGAAGACTCAAAGTGAAAAGCCATTTAAGATGGCCTGTGCTACATCTTACCTGTGCCTGATTTAGTGTTTACCACACTCATTCAGCCCTGTGTACTGTATTGCAGTCAGTTAAACTGAGAACACAGCACCTAAAAAACACAAACACACACATCAGACAAACAGAAACATGCATCTGCAAACAAAAAAAGAAAGACACGTATATCTACCCTCCGTGGCCACATTATTAGGTATACCTGTTCACCAACAGAAATAGCCTGCTCCTCCAAACAACGAAACATGTTTCTGCTATTCAACAGCTGAAGCACACTGACAGTATATACACCACCAGCATGCAGACATGGTTATGTTCTGCCAAACATCAGAACGGACAAGGCCAGTGATCATAGTAACTGATTGTTGGTGCCAGACATGGTGCTTCCACCTTCTCAGAAACAACTGCCCGCCAGGGATTTTCACACACTTTGGTATCCAGAGTTTACAGAGAATGGTGCAATAAATAAAAAAACATCATGTGTGACAGTTTTGTGGGAGAACACACCTTATGAATGACATGGATCAGAAAGGAATGGACCCTAACCCTAACTCATTCAATCTAACAGATGCATCATGTTCGACATACTGTGAGTAACACACCCCATTTCAGTTTCACAATGCCGACACGCTGCCTTCGTCTTATCCACTTGTCTTTGCCCATTGCTACTGTAGTTCACTGGAAAACCAAAATGTTCCAAAACAGAGGACCTTAAGGATACGGGAGGGTCCTGAAGCTCTGGCTTTACGGTCGCCATACTTAGGAGGCTGCGTCATTGAACACGTGCTAATTCATCAGCGCGTTGGGCAGCCGTGGTCTAAAGGGTAGAGAACCGGGCTTGTGACTGGAGGGTTGCCGGTTCGATTCCCAGGCCCAACATCCACGGCTGTGTGCCCTTGAGCAAGGCACTTAACCCCAATGCTCCCCGGGCGCTCACCAAGGAAGGCTGCCCACTGCTCCTGCGTCTGGTGTGTGTGTGTTCACTACTGGTGTATCGGATGGGTTAAATGCAGAGGACAAATTCACTGCTCACTTCACAGTGTGTGTGTGCAATCACTGAAACTTAAATTACGGCTCCGTTATGGAATCGGAGAGAAAACTGAGTTTTTAATTTTAGCTCCGCACACAGAAATGTAGAAGAGAGGGCACACTGTATCTTGTCAAGTATCACTCTATTCGCTAACGTCTCGGTCGACTGACCATTAGAGCATAAAAAAAGTTACGCACGTAACGTATACGGTTATAGCTTGACTATATTCACTCAGATCACGACGCGCTCCGAACCGAACATCCTGTACCAAATATGTACCGTTATACCCTTAACACAAAATATACAACTTAACGCAACTTACCGTTATACCCTTAACACAGAATATACAACTTAACGCAACTTTAAACTGAATAATAACTTCATGATTTATGTGTGTTTCAGTGTTAGCTGTGATATGAAAAATTAGTTGTTACATTAGTAACGTAATGAGAGCTCGGCAGGCGGCACCTGCCGTGGCTGGCAGTGAGATGGGCTTGGAGGGGTGGAGGGGATGGGGGAATCACGGTTCTGTATTTCAGAACCGCAACACAAGACCGTGGACATTTGTATCGCGGTTTCGGTCTGGGTTTCAGAACCGTTACACCCTTAATATGCATGCGCACAGAATGACACTGCGCGCACACACACACACACACACACACACACACACAGAATGACACTGCACACACACACACACACACACACACGTGCGCGCGCCCGCGCACACACACACACACACACGCAGAACAGCACTGCATACTATCACACAAGCTTTCACTCCTGATTGTTGGGAAGCTCTTCTCCTCGGTGGACAGAAGACTGCTGCCACCCAGTGCATGACTGCACACGCTGTGTAAGGATGCATGGCCATGTCACATACACCCAAAGCAAGAAAAACTCCTGATTCTCAAACAGCTCTGCTGCACACAATACAATCCCTATCATCAAAGGACAGCGCGGTAGACGGTAGCCCCGAGGTGACAGTGAATGACCTGATAATCACTTTCACCTTCACTTTGATTTGTGATGGAACCTGCATTAACTCCCCTCATAGAAAAGAAAAGAAGAGAAAAGAAGAGAAAAGAAAAGAAAGTGAAAAAGTGCCCTTCGTTGACATGACAAAGTCATTGCACAACTGAGTTTCAAACAGCGGCAGCACATACGTCACAAAGCTTCTGACATTACAGGATACCGTCTGAGGCTTTGTACTCATACAGACGTGTTCATACAACATCGGTCATATAACCTCATGCTACGTTGTGCTTTCACACGTTGGAGAAAACTGGGTTTATAACTGGAGCCAGACTCAGACGTAATGCAGTACTTACTATGTTCTGATAACACGTGTGTCTGTATTTCAGCCCCATTCACACAGGCTGCTAGCGACGCAAACACATGGGGCACACTGCTACAGCTGATAGCCTGGCATATCAGCTAAGCTAACTTCAGTTACAGCCAGACTGGGTTTTGGGGCAGCTTTGTTGTAGAAAGTTTGGATACAAGCTACCTAAAAACTCAACTTCTAAATTCTTCATGAGTAACAGACGTTTTATTATTCATGTCAGTGCTTCGTGACCAGTGCGTTTCATTGTAGGGAGGGAGGGAAGACAGTGAGCTGGTTATTATTAGCTAGCTGGCTGGATTTAGCTGGTTAGCGCAGCTATCAAAAGTAGCTAAACATTAAACCCCATATTGCTAACTGAACAATTACTCGTTGCTCTTCACCTGATTTTATTGGATGTCTATAACAAATCAAAAGCCTCCTGTCAGATCAAAGTGAAGACTTACCCCAATGTCCACCTATGTGGTATTGTCCCGGGACGAATTTCAAACCTCCATGGGTCTTTAATGAACAGCCACGAGAATACGCACGTCTTGTAGACAATGTCAATCATGCCACAAGGACAGCCCCCTTATGACGTTTATGTTTTGAGACCAGTCAAATAATGAAGATTTTCTGCAGAACACACCCCCTTAAAAGCTACTACATAGCAGACTTAAAGCTCGCACGTGAGACGAGTCATCAGTAAGATCTTATCGGTTTATCCAGGTAAATCGCCTGCTTAGAGAGAGAGAGAGAGAGAGAGAGAGAGAGAGAGAGAGAGAGAGAGAGAGAGAGAGAGAGAGAGAGAGATCACTGCTTTATTTTTGTAGAAGAGATTGTATGGCTAATTGACATAGTAGGTACGTGCAGACAGATAAGTGGAGTGTGAGAATCATTATCATCACGTGTTCATATTGTAATTGGATTTCATCTGTAATCTGCTTTCACTGTACACACAACACTGTGGCGAGATAAAATTTGCAAAGTTGTATAGTTAATGTAAAGGTAATAGCGCAACAGGATCTCAGTTCCTTGGAGCCACAGCCAAAGGGCAAAATAAATCTATTCTGGTCACACTATTACTCCATCCACAGTGGAAGACTTCACTGATAACCTCCCTGACACTTTCTTATTCCTAACAGAGGTGCTGGATTCAGCTGCTCATGATCAGATGACTGAATGCTTAAATGCCTCCTTACATGACACCCTAGACATGGTTAGGGTTAGGAAGAAAAGCCTTACGGAGGATATGCATGCACTTCGGCATATTAACTATATCCAAGCCCTTAAGCAGGCATCAGGAAGACTGGAAGGAAAGTGGTGAGTGATCAAATGGAAGGCAGTTCATATTGCTTGGAAAGAAAGTCTGTTAGAATACAAAAAAGCTCTTATTGCACCAAGGCCATCATATTTGTCTGTCTAACCCTAACCCTAACCCTCCACCTAACCCTAACCCTAATCCCACCATAGGACAAACACGCCCTACCCTGCAGAACTCAAACGACACTCAACCAGGCGCAGACCCAAAAATCTTACAGCACAATGGGAAGAGGGCTCTTTCCCAATATTCAACAGACCCCTCCCCCTTCCCCTCAAAATACTCAAGGAGTGGACATATTGGGGGTGGAAGATCGGGGTCAATCCCAAAATTCACAGGGGACAAAGAGGTCATTGGAACAGTACTTCAAGCAGAAGTGGAACACCAACCAAAGTACAAAAGAAAACAACAAGAACCTGAACCAATGGACAACTTACCAGGGCCCTCTCATCCGCACTCAACACGGGGGAGCAGAACACTGAAACAAATCTACAACACATGACCATGGAGGGAATAAATATAGAAATTGGGAACTAGAACCGACACGGCCCATTCTGATCATAGGGGATTCAAATATCAGCCGACTCCTAGAAATCGAGGACTTCAGAGTCCAGGTGGATAGTTACCCGGGAGCCCACCTGGGCCATACGATACACATTATAAAGAATAAAACACCAACAAGCAGGTTGGTTAGAATAGCAATACTATCTTTCGGAATCAATAACAGAACACAAGGTAACCCGTCACTCTTACAAAAACAAATAAATCAACTGATCAGAGTGGCAGAAGACACTTTCCCGAACGCCAAAATCTACATTCCAATAATCAACTTTAGTGAAAAGTTACCAGGACCAATCAGAGCCAACCTCCACCAGCTTAACGAACTAATTCGACAGACAAAGCACTATCTCCCAGGTCTGGCAAGATCCAGGTTCAGGACAACAAATGACCACATCCACTGGACCCCGGACACGGCGGGGGCAATGTGGAGACACTGGCGATTCCATTTAAACTAATAACACAAACTAACCCAAGGCTCCCTCAGGGCTGGGAAACGAATATAATGAATTTAACAACTGACCTACCCTTAACTCCAGCACAAACACAGCTCCTCAGTAAAGGCCTATCGTTTGTCCCAACTTGGAAAGCAAACAGGGGGAAGAGAAACTCACTGGAACTCCATGTCACTGAATACCATAGAAGGCTAAAAATAAGCGCATTCTTTGGACCTACAGGGGGAGAGCAACCAGAGAAACCACTCTTTCGACAACCATCCCGTTGGGAACCAAAACAGGAGGACTTACCCCCAGCCATAGGATTTCTCACCACAACAGATAGGGACACTATAAGGAGACTACCATTACATCTCCTACAGGATAAAAACAATTTGACAGCAACAGAGGAAGAAGCTTTAATCTCACTAAGGCAACGCACAGATATAGTAATCAAACCAGCAGATAAAGGGAGCGCAGTAGTTATCATGAATAGAGACCACTACATTACGGGAGCAATACGCCAATTGGATAACAGAGTATTACAGAAAATTGGACAAACCCATTTTTATGGAAACTAGGGATAAAATACATAGGATACTCAAGACCCTGTCCCCAACACAAATTCCTCACGAAGGGGCAAATTGAATATCTCAAGGGGGACAAAATTCCCCGAGCACGACAATTTTACTTGTTGCCTAAGGTCCACAAGCCGCCTGAAACATGGACAGTAGCCCATACGATTCCACCTGGCAGACCGATAGTATCAGATTGCGGCAGTGAAAGTTATAGGGTAGCGGAATATATTGATTATTTTTTAAACCCATTATCAACTAAACACCCCAGCTACAAAAGACACATTTGACTTCATTAGGAAAATAGAAAGCCTTAGGTTAACGGAACCAATTCTCCTATTCACAATGGATGTGGACAATCTATATACGAATATTGACACTACAATGGGCTTACAATCGATCCAAAAATGGTTCCAAAAATACCCAAACGAAGAACGCCCAGATCAGGCAGTATTACAGTTGCTAGAAATCAGTCTCCGCAACAATGACTTTGAATTCAATGGGCAGTTCTATCTGCAAACCAAAGGTACAGCTATGGGAAAGAAGTTTGCCCCAGCGTATGCAAACATCTATATGGCAGACTGGGAAGAAACAGTGTTCCCAAAATGCAAACTCCTACCAGCCCACTACTTCAGATATTTGGACGACATATGGGGAATTTGGACATACACACAGGAGGACTTCGAAGAATTCAGGGAAAGTCTGAACAACCACCACGGATCAATTAAAGTCAAGCATGCCCTACATGAGTCCCACATAGATTTTCTGGACACAACGACTTTCAAAGGACCCGATTTCCGCACAAACCAAAAATTGGACATAAAAGTTTTCTTTAAAGGAACAGATACTCATGCCCTGTTGCATAAACAGAGCCTACACCCCAAACATACATTTAGGGGCATTGTTAAAGCTCAGTTAATCCGATTTCGTAGAATATGTACCCAGAAAGAAGACAGAATACAAGCAACCCGAACCCTATTTAAGGCACTAAGGCAAAGGGGTTATTCCAGGATCTTCCTGCGAAGGTGCCAAAAAGAATTAGGTAATTCAAGTCAGCCCATATTGAGAAACACACAGAAGAAGGATATAATCCCCCTAATAACAACATTCTCCAAATATACAGCAATGGCAAACAGACAACTGAGGCAAAATTTTGGGAGCATCTTGAAAAGCACAGGAATACCGGAACACTTTAGAATCATCTCCGCTTACAAAAGGAACAGGAATCTCAGGGACATCCTGGTAAGGAGCAAACTTCAACCAACAAACAGAAAGAACACACCTTTACCATCTCTCAATACGGTACGGAATCGACAAAATGGATCCACATATAGAATCCCACACCATATACCATTAAGAACGAGGAATTGTGTCTATATTATCACATGCAAAAGATGCCATATTCAATATGTAGGAGAAACGAGGAATTCTATTCTCTCGCGTCGATCTTCACACATATATAATGTGGAGCACAAAAGAAAGCGAAACACGCCCCTGGTTTCACATTTCATCAAACATGGAAGGCATAATATCCTAATGGGAGGATTATCCCACAACCCAGAATGGACGACGACAGAAAGAAGAAAGGAGGAAAGAAGGTGGATCAACAGACTCAGATCTAGACAGCCATGGGGGTTAAATTTAAAATAAACACATATGGAATTGAATCCCATTCCCCCAGTCCAAACCTCTATCAACCTAGTTCCGGAACTTAAATTCCAGCCTACTCCACCCCGTGCTCCCTATCCTAGTCCTTTAGTTACGGTACTTACTAGTTCAATATGGTTCTAAGGTTCAATACTGTTCCCTCCCCCTGTTTATCAGAAGTACCCTAATCTCGGTTCTATAAATTTAGTTGTATCTCTTGTAAATATATAAATTTTAGTATTTCTTATAATATAAGTTCAATTGTGTCATTTGTGTTCATTGTTAAATAAAAATAATTTTTTTTTTCCTTTCAATAATACAGAGGAGACACTGATGATCGGGTGCCATTTTTCAGGAACATGCTGTTCCGGAGGGACACCGGGACACCCCTAACCCTAATCCCACCCCTAAATCTAACCCTAACCCTAATTGACCCCACCCAAACATTAATTCCTTCCCAATCCTAACCCTCAGGCCCACACCAATAGGATGAGGCCCCTAAATGGGACTTATAAGCCCATTCCTAGCCCCTAACCCTGGCCCTGGCCCTTGTTGACCCCTGATCCCACCCAAACCCAATCTTGGGCCACTGAACTCCAGGGGCCCACTTTTGACCGGCCCATGCTCAAGGCAGGGGCAAGAAAGAGGGAACAAAGCCCCCAATCGGGAATACTCCCTCTTCATTAAATAGGAAATTGGACAGAATATCCCTATACTCTGAATAGTAGATCCAATGGTGGTAACAAAATACTGCAAAGCAGGTAGCATTATGGGGCAATTTTATTTCCATAGTGTTCTCTTAGGCTAGCTTTTTAGGCTACTGAAAAAATGGATATTTGGAATTTTCGATTTTTGAAGTGTCTGTTTCTCAGCAATGTGAAATATTTTGTAAAATTAATATGAAATACTTTAATTAATCCCGAGGGAAATTTGAGTGTTCCAACAACACTGTCCAGCACACACCAAACATGACAGACTAAAATAGTAAAACACAATAAGATAAATAAGAAAACAATAGAAATAAAGAATGAAGTAATAAAGGTTATATCTGTACATTGTACAGTGATTAGTAAAATAATAAGTAGGACCTAGCCTTTTGAAAAGTGACAATAGTGAGGTACATAGAAAGTTACTGCCATAGTGTAGTAGTTATATACATAGTATATAATAAAATATGCCACAATATAAGCAATAGTAAGATTATCACTTATGCAGTGTGTAATATGCAATAGAGAGCATTGTTGTTGTTGTTACATGTGCAAGAGAGAACATTGTCGTTGTTACACATTGTGCAAAACGATAATACTAACTTCATAGTGAAATTCTAAACCAGATATCCATGAGAAGGAGTGAGATTGAAATAGTTATTGTCCATTGTGAAATCATTATGTTGACGGAGGAAGGAGGAGCAGCATAGGGCATCAGGCATCAGTCCAACAGTCCAACCTCCTGCTGTGGCAGAGAGGGGAGGAGTTGTCAGGTTTGAGGGGCGCCAGCAGAAAGAACCTTCTGCATCTCTCTGTAGAGCATCTGGGGGAGATCAGCCTGCTGCTGGAGGTGCTCTTCAGTTTAACAAGCTCTTCATGGAGGGGATTGGAGTTGTTGTTCAGGATGCTCACCAGCTTATTAAGCCTCCTCCTCTCTGCCATCGCCCCCAGTAAATCTAGCTCAGTTCCACCTCCTATGACAGAGCTGGCTTTCCCGACAAGCTTGTTCAGTCTGTTAGCATCCCCAGCTTTCAGTCCACACCCCCAGCACACCACCGCATAGAAAATGGCACTGGATACCACTGACTGATAGAACATCTGCAGCATCCTGTTGCAGACATTGAAGGATCGTGGTCTCCACAGGAAACAGAGCCGACTCTGGCCCTTCTTGTAAAGGGCCTCTGTGTTCTTAGTCCACTCCAGCCCGTCATCCACATGCACTTCAAGGTATTCATAGGAGTGGAATACCTAGACATCGTCTCCATGGATGGAGACAGGGGTCAGGGAATGCTTATTTCTGTGGAAGTCCACGACCAGCTCCTTTGTCTTGCTGACGTTCAGCTGTAGATGGTTCAGGCTGCACGTCTCCACAAAGTTGTTTACCTGTCTTCTGTATTCTGCCTCCTGTTGCCTGCTGATACACCCTACAATGGCAGAGTCATCAGAGATCTTCTGAAGGTGGCATGACTCTGAGTTGTAACTGAAGTCGGAGATGTACACGGTGAACAGGAAGGGAGAGAGTACGGTCCCCTGGAGGGCCCTTGTGCTGCTCAACACTGTCTCTGACACACAGCTCCCCAGTCTTACGTACTGTGGTCTGTTTGTCAGATAGTCCATGGTCCAGGTCACAAGCGGAGCATCAACCCACATGCAACTGAGCTTCTCTCCCAGAAATACAGGCTGTGTGGTGTTGAATGCACTGGAGAGGTCAAAGAACATGACTCACAGTGCTCCCAGCCTCGTCTAGATGAGAGTAGGCTAGGTGTAGGAGGTCTAAGATGGCATCATTTCCAGTTTAGGATTTTCTCTAACCTGGTCTGCTATCATGATTTATTTTCTTTTACTAGTCTCTTAAAATTTGGGACAGGTAGCTATTTCATTTGTGTCCAGAACATACATTTGATCATTTTCAACTTCATTCTGTCGCAGAAGACATTTAAGAGGTCACGTCTGACAACGACAGTAGGTTTCAGTCTTGGTCAACTGTAAGTATACTGAGAACATTAGAACACTGAAATGTTAAATGCTCATAATACTTTGCAGCTGAGTGTAGTTTTCCCTATCTTTTCCAGCATGACACAGAAAGCTCGCAAATTACAGTAAGTTATGGATTTGTTTTGTTTATTCAGTTATTGTGGTTTTTGCTTTGAAGCTCATTTCAGATTATTAAACTCCTTTTAATGCTTTCAGGGCAGTGATGTGTGGGTGTCAGAGGAAGAGGAAGAGGAGGAGTCACCAGCTGCCCTAGAACCGGTGGCAGTGCCACTGGAAGGGGTGCCTGATACACCTTTAGCAGCCACCACCACCAATCCAAGAAGAGGAAGAGGAGGAAGAGGAGGAGGGACTTGAAGATTGGTTTTGGGAGGAGGAAAATAATGAGGATGATAGTCAAGAGGATGAGAGGGAAAACAGATGAAGCCACTCCTCCTCTGATGAAATGGTGTCACTGTAACTTGCGTTGTTTAGATGGACAAGCACAGTCCTTAAGCTTGCAACCTTGGGCACGGGAGGTGGGGGCTCTAGCAAGGAGGCTAAAACTCACAGATCAGACAAAATGGCTGAATGAAATACTTTAAGAAATTTGTGAAAACTCAACGCTTTGCCTTAGACACACCATCTTTTCAGGGATTCATCTGGAACTGATGTAGTTTTACTCTGCAAAGTTACAAGCTTCTACATTGCACTGTTTCTGAGATACTAACTTAAATGTTACCCCTTTTTGTTAGCCTGTTTAAGGTGTTTGGTAGGTGAAAGGTGTCTGGAAACTCAGCAGTTCATGCAAGGCAGAGCAAAATGTCAGGGCTTCATCTATGAGGTCTTGGGTTGTACGATCTGAAGTTTCATTAACCTGGGTGCCTTCTAGCCTGGGGGGTTTCTGGACAGAGATAGATATACACAGACTTCCAAGGAGAAAAAAATTGTTCCCTACATGTTTCATTGAAAGCACTGGTGGTCATTCCAAAAAATATATATTATTCTCTAAATTATGAGTAAGAAGTGGAGAGGAGGTGCTTCAAAGTCACCAGCCGTCACCCCCCGTAAGGTAAACTGAATTGGGCCTTGTTCCTGGGAGGCAACAGTGCGAACCGCTGCGCCACTGAAAAGCCGATACGAGTCTGTTTTGCATATGTGAGCGGTTGCACTTTTGCGCTCTTCAGTCTAGAGTAACGTTGACACTCACGTTTCATTTTGCATAGTAGTTTTGTTATTTGCCCATGCTCTTACACGTTTTACATGTCGAGACCTGTTTGTAAATATTGATTCTTATTTTTACAAATAAAAGGTACAACTTTGTACAATTTTATTGTCTCAGCCAGATTCCTGTAAAGCAGAAGTACTCAAATCCAGTCCTGGAGGGCCAAAAGCCTGCTGCTTCTTGTTCTCACCTCTTAATTTGTTAAGAGCTGTGATTGTTTTTAGGGGTTTTGTTTTGCTTGTTTGTTTTTGTTTTTAAGATTTTAATCTTTTGATCTTTACACTGATCTCTTGAAAGTTTTTATTATTTTTACTATTAAAAATAAGAGCTGTGATAGGTTTTTTGTTTAAAGGTTGTAATATTTTGATCTTCTGAGCATTTACATTGATCTCTTAAGAGTTTTTTTATTTCTTTACCTTTTAAAAACAATGGGCATGATAGGGTTTTTTTTTTTTCATTTTATTTTTTTTTTTTAAGATTTGAATGTTTTGATCTTCTGAGCGTTTACATTGATCTGAGAGTTTTTATTTTTTTACATTTAAAAATAAGAGCTGGGCACACCTATATTTATAACACGTCAGAGGATAGGTTTTTTGTATGCCTTGCTTCTTCCGTATGAAATCTCCAACCCTAGGCCCCTAGACCACCAGGAAAAATGTAAGCAGGGGCAGTGGGTGAACAGTACTTTCCCTTCCCACATCCATGGCTGAAGTGCCCTTGGGCAAGGCACTTAACCCCAAAACTGCCCCCAGGCTCTGGTGTGCAGCCCACTGCTCCTCATCCAGGTGTGTATAAGATGGGTTAAATGGGAGGTTAAATTCACTACTCACTGCTCTCAGTGTGTGTGTGTGTGTGATCATAGAAATTCTAAAAGTTCTTTTAGTACTACTTATGAATTGAATAGTTGTGTGTTTGTGATTTTCCTAATAGATGGACAGGTAGTCTGAAGGAACAGCCTGTCATAACTCAGTTAATCCACATTGGAAATGTGCGGTGCTTTTTGAAATTCTTGGTTGATGCACAGCTGCCAGAGGTCAAAACTCCCCGTAAATATTTACAGGGAGCTTTGTTTACCCGTCAGCTCATGACAAAGAAGACAAGGAGGAATTTGCAAGTCCTCAGGCAAGAGGTCCGAATTGAGAAGTCAAATAAGTTACACATGAGTTTGACACTCTGTCTCATAGAAGCTAAATGCGTGATTTGTTTGAATGTAAGATTTGATTCCAATTACACAATCGAAATCACTAATTCTTCCCATCTTTGCATACTATTCCCTAATTCCTCCAAGTTTAGCATCCAAAGTACTAAATACTTCACAATCCAAATCACTTATTCTTCCAGTTTTTGCATTATAACCCCCAATTCTTCCAAGTTTTAAATAATCCAATTATTGAATCACACTTCTAAATACAGAACATTGTTCATTGGTTGAATTACATTTATAGTTAGTTGAGCAAGACTAAAGAAAATTTGGGGGTATGGGGGCTCTAGGAATAAGACTGAGAACTCATTTTTTATCTTTCAGAAATGCTTGTGGACCCTGCACACATCACAAAATTTCTCCAGAATGCTATGAAGGAGATCCCGGCAGCACACGGCAAGTGTTTAGGGAAAGATTTTTCCAAAATTCTTTAGTGGCAGTGGAGCAGTGTGTCAGCTTGTAATTTTCATTGTACAGTCACACTTGAAGAAGAGCCAACAAATGAGAACCTAGAATGGTTCTATGGTGTCATCTGGATATGTAATCTGTTCAACTGGGCACAGAAAAAGGTGTCATTACAAATATGACAGCGAAGGAGGTGAACACTGCCGAAAAGGACGGTCATGGCCGGCAGATAATCAGAGTAAGACAATTCAGACTTTTTTTTTCTTTTTACAAAAACGTTTTTAGACATATAGTTGAGTTGTTAAGGATGCGGTGTAGTCAACTGTGAGTTGAAACATCCAGCTTCCTCTGTTCTCTCTTTGATGTGTCCTTAAGCAAAACACACAGCCGAGGTCTTTGTGAGATTGGAATCAAAAATACAATCTTATTCTCTTTTCTTATCCACAGAAAGGCATTAATAGCTATTCAAAATGTATTTTATTCTCTAATTTGTTGATTTGCACTCTCTCCAACACCCCCTGTTCTTTATTTTTTTCACCTTTCCCTGCTCTGAACATGCATGAACAAGAACGTCACTGGCCGAATTGAATTGGACTGAATTGAATTTAGCTGTTGTTTTCTTTCACAGGTTAGAGAGCACAAGACTAAAGAAACTTTTGGCCATGCCCTCATTCCTGTCGCAAAAGAGGAGCATACCTGGTTTTCCCAGTTTATGTATCACCGCCACAGATACCCTTGTGGTACATCCACATTAGTATTTGTAAACTGCAACAGAAGTCCTTCCCACAATGTGTTGTCTGCGTTTCAGCATGTCTGGAGAAAGTTTGGACTAAACGGAAAACCAACTTTTTCCCTCATTCGCAGAAGCATCAGCACTTGCGTACGTTGTTTTCACTTTTGAAATAATGATTCAGAGTTTGTTGTCTTTCTTTACAGGGCCTCCCCATAAAACTGGTTCTGCTTAAGGTTTCTTCCTGCTAAAAGGGAATTTTTCTTTGCAACTGACACCTGTGTGCTTGTTTTAGGGTCCAGTCCTTAGCTCTGTAAAGCTTCTTGATACAATGTCAGCTCTTAATCTAATTAAAAATTATATTTAACATTTTTATTTTTGTAGACTGGCAGAAACTTGGGCAGTCAAAAAAAGGCCAATGTGCGGCTGATGTGTCACTCGAACGCCACGGCGGAAAAATTTTATGAGGCCAATTTGAATTTTAATGAGGCCTTCCAGTCCCGCCGTGACACTGCACGTGCCCTTGCTGGGGAGTGTGATAGGTCTGTCCCAGGCTCTGGGCCCTCTGGAGAGAGGAAAAGAAAGAGGAAGTGTAGTGGGGATCACTTAGAGGGGGATGAAAACGACAAAAAGGAAGAAACACTTGACAAAGGAGAAGACCAGAGAGACAAGCTTAGTTTGGATAAGCAGCGACGAAGACACTGTGATGGACCCAACAGCAAACCAAACGACAGAAAATGAAAAGACAACACAAAAAGAGCAGGTTGGAGATCAAGAAAAAGATGTTATAGCCGAAGAAACAGATGAAGAAAAAACAGACAAGACAGAACAAGGCACAACTGACAAAAACAGCGAACAGATGGACGAGACTACAAATAGTGTGCAAAATGCTTGTTCAGTCCCAAAGTACTGCGTAAAGACAGTGTCCAAACTGGGCCTCTCCAAAGCTAATTCTAAAAGGATATAAAGCATTAAGAGAACTCAAACAAAAAAGACAAAAAATGGTGGAAAAGTAAATGCCGTAGTGATAACAAAAAACAACCTAACTTTTTTTTGTTAGATTGTAATAATTTGATCCTCTGAGCGTTTACATTCATCTCTTGGGAGTTTTATTTCATTTTATTTTAATTACATTAAAAGTAAGAGCTGAGAGAGATTTAAGTGTAATAATTTGATCCTCTGAGTATTTACATTCATCTTGTCACGGCTGGAGTGGTGCAGGACCCAAGCGCAAGACACGAAGATTGTAGTGACAAAAAGGAGGACTTTACTTGCAAAAATGAAGCTCAAAATACAGGTGCAGCCTAACAGTGTGTACAAACACAAACAACAATAGACCAGGGACAGGTCAAACACAAGGGCTTAAATACAAGAGGAGAACTAAACAGGGCAAACATGATTGGATGAACTTAACAAGGGGAGAACGAGGTTAATAAATACAACAAACAGGATCAGGTGAGGGGTGAAAACACACAAGGAACAGGAGCACAAGACATTTCAAACTAAAAGTCCAAAATGAGGTGCAGGCTGTGACACATCTCTGGATAGTTTTTGTTTTTTTTACCATTAGGAATAAGAGCACTGATATGTTTTTGTTTTGTTATTTAATTAAGTAATGTATTTAATTATTTTTAAAGATTGTAATGTAGCGCCCCACTCCCTTCTGTATTATGAGAAAATAGGGCGTTTGGGTTCGTTACTTTATCTAGAGTTAAAGTGTTACCTTTACTCAGATTGTATGGTTTAGTAACACCAGTAATTTTTTTAAACTATTAATAACTCCAACCAGACACTGTGCTAAAGTTGCAAAATGTATATATTTTTAATTAACAAAATTAGTTTTGATTAGAATGTCACGAATCACCAATGGGCAGGACGCAAGTGCAGAGTAGCAGGATTTAATGTACAAATGAGAGAATGGTAAAGAACAAAGTAACAAACAAATGGGGTACTGCGATGAGCAAAGGTTATACAGAACTAGAACAAACAGACGATCAGGTAAGTACAAACGCTCAGAAGACTCATTAGCAAGTGTAGACTTCGCAGTGATGAATTGGAACAGAGGGGTTTAAGTAGGAGAGTGACTGAGTGCATGAAAGTGATGACAGGTGCAGGTGATGAGTGAATAGACCGGTGATTAGAAAACCGGCGACGCTGATGGCCGAATGGCTGAAGTCGGCGGGGGAGGAGACGAGCTCGTTACAGTACCCCCCCCCCTTGACGCACGGCTCCAGCCGTGGAGCGTCGCCGGCCAGGGGGACGTCCTCGAGGGCGAGGAGCGGGGCGATCTGGGTGATCCCGATGGAAATCTGTGATCAGGTTGATGTCCAAGATGTCCGATGACGGCACCCAGCATCGCTCCTCGGGACCGTACCCCTCCCAGTCCACCAGATACTGAATGCGGCCCTGACGGCATCTGGAGTCGAGAAGAGTGCGCACCGCGTAGGCAGGTGCGCCTTCGATTTCCAGCGCCAGAGGTGGAGTGTCGCGGGGGACCGCATCAGCCAGTGGACCAGGAATCACCGGCCTGAGGAGGGAAACATGGAAAGAAGGTGAGATTTTGTAATGGGAAGGTAGTTGGAGAGTGTATGTGACTGGATTGACCCTCCGGAAGTGCGGCGGCGCTCCTGCAGCAGGCGATCCAAACGGATGGAGAGGGCCATGAGAGAGTCCAGACCCAGATTCTCATCGCGGCAGGCTAACTCCAATTGCAGGTCTTCTCTTAGTCCTCGTCGGTAGATCGAACACAGGGCCGACTCGTTCCACCCACTGGCGGCGGCAGCGATGCGGAAGGACAGGGAGTAATCAGCTGCTGAGTCGGTACCCTGGGTGAGCTGGAGCAGCCGCTCTCCAACCTCCCTACCCTCTGCAGGGTGGTCGAACACAGCACAGAAGAGGCCCTCGAAACGCTCATAAGTCGCCACCTCTTCTCCCCTTCGCTCCCACACAGCGGTAGCCCACTGCAGGGCTCTTCCCGTCAACAAATTGATGATTGTCGAAATTTTCGTCTCATCTGGAAAAGCAGGGTGTTGAGCGAAATATAATTGACACTGGGTTATGAAGCCACGACAACCTGAAGGTGTGCCATCATAATGAAGAGGGAGTTTCACAGGTGAATCCTGGAGATGGAGAGGTTCAACTGTTGGAGCTGGAGGGCGAACTGGGGCAGGAGGAGGAGGAGGCGGCGTGACAGTGAAGCGCTCCAGGTGGCGCATTACCTCACCCAGAGTAGTGCGAAGATGAACCAGCTCGCGCTGTTGGTCCGCTACCACCTGGCTGAGGGGTGGCCTCAATGAAGATGCTCCGCGTGGGTCTGGGCTCTCGTCCATGGGAAGAGGAATCTCCGCTGCGTCCATGTACAGGCGAAGTCTTCTGTCACGAATCACCAATGGGCAGGACGCAAGTGCAGAGTAGCAGGATTTAAAGTACAAATGAGAGAATGGTAAAGAACAAAGTAACAAACAAATGGGGTACTGCGATGAGCAAAGGTTATACAGAACTAGAACAAACAGACGATCAGGTAAGTACAAACGCTCAGAAGACTCATTAGCAAGTGTAGACTTCGCAGTGATGAATTGGAACAGAGGAGTTTAAGTAGGAGAGTGACTGAGTGCATGAAAGTGATGACAGGTGCAGGTGATGAGTGAATAGACCGGTGATTAGAAAACCGGCGACGCTGATGGCCGAATGACTGAAGTCGGCGGGGGAGGAGACGAGCTTGTTACATAGAATAACCTCTATGCAATTAGTTCCTGTTTTGGTTACAACACAGTATTTAGGATGAACATGAAATAAAATACAATGAAAATACAAAACTGATCCCTATAAGCAGTAATCAGTTAGCTACTAAAACCTTGGTCAACGCACTATATACAAGTATCCATACTACACATACACCCATACATGGAATACATACATACATACATACATACATACACAAAATGCATATACACTCAAACAGTGGGCCCACACTCACACACCACACACACTGTAAATAACAAACGCTGCAGGCCTGTACGAAGCTGGGGTGCGGTGAGGCAAAACACAATAACTGCCGCTTCACTCGCAGGAGCAAAACGCAGTAAAAACTTACAGTTCTGGCTGGAAAGATGAGGAAAACAAGGGAAAGATGGGCTGCTTCCTTGTGGTTGCAGATGTTCCTGACTGGGAGGCTTCAACAGGGGAACCACACGGCTTTCCCGGTCGTGCATGGGCTCTGCCCGTCCTTGCTTCGGGTTGGGATCTTTTACAACTTGCACACACACTGACAAACACACTAACTGATGCTAGCTGATGCTAACCTTGACGGCGGTCACAACTTAGCTAAGAGAGCTAATGGCGCTAATATCTCGTCACACTTTCACACACTCCTTCACTATAACGCTACCGCATACCACTCACATACCTATCGTTAATCATGATATATCTCCGACCCAATAACTTGATCGGATTGAGCGAGCAGTGCTTCAAATAACACAGTTTTTCTGGTTCTCTCTCTCTCGCAAACTTTCCAACTTCTTCCCTCACTCTCTCAATTCTTTCTTCTCCCTCTCTCGCGCTTCCCTCCCAATTTATCCTATGCCCCTCCCACTGCCCAATCACAGTAGGACTAATTCTGAATGACATAACTTAAACCAATCTACATTTAAAATGAAGAAAATCGGTTTATAACAAAATTATATTATGGACTATTTGGAACATTAATTCAAACACATTAATTCAGCACAACTAATGTCAATGAATTTCAACTTTTAAATACTCAAAATAAGATAAATGAACTGGTACAAAACTTAAACATGACTGCTTGTAAATAGCAGAATTTCGGGGGTTATGTGCTTTTCTCATCCGGGCTACACTATATTTTGATTTTGCTGAGTATTTATTACATTAATCTCTTGAGTTTTTATTTTTTTACTTTTAAAAATAAGAATTTTTACAGGTTGTATTTTTGTTGCTTTAGGTTGATTTTGCGAAGTGAAGTTGACAAAATAAGTCGTAAGTCATAAAACACTACATATTGTTAAATGTGTGATTATTGAATTCTTATGATTAAACACTTATAAGTTTCATGGTCAGTTCTTTAATGTCTCTAGAGCTTTTTGTTGCGTTATACCCTGCCAACTCCTCCCGAGGTGAGAGCGCCATGGCCTTCCAAAGTCAGGATCTTATTCTCTAAATGATCTGTTGAAAAGCACTGGCAGCCATTCATCTTGCAAAGGTGAATAGTTCACAGCCTTCCAAAGTAAGGACACTATTATTCTGTAACCTCCCCAATGTAATGTAGTTGTGCAAAACTCCCTGGGGCCAGACTGCTTTATTAGAATAGTTGGGGCGATGACACGTGCTGCGTCATCAAGAACCCCCTCCCAGTTTGTCGCAGAACTTGTCAAGTTCTGTTTTTGTCTGCCAATTAATGTGCAGTTCCTCGGTTCACCTTGTCTGCCAACTTTGAGTGCGTAAATACAAAGTAAGAGAATTACATTTCACTTTGTGTGTTATGCATTGCATATTGCTGACATGGAGTGTCGAAGTGAAGGCACATGTTAAACCGAACACCTGTTCCTGTTAAACTGAACACCTGTCAAACTGAACACCTGTAGTGCACCTCAGATTTGTCGGGTGTTTCAGCTTTTCAACACTATACACCCTCCTCTGAGGCGGCCAGCCAAGGGCGATCAATCCTCAACTTGTGTCCCATGTCCAGTTGGGTTTTTTGGTGACTTTACAAGTCGTTCTTTGTCCTATTTTATTGTTCTTGGGTTAGGGTTAGGGTCCCATGGCTAATAACTTTTTTTCTGAAGGTGGAAGAGACTTGGAACCAATTTCCACATGGGGGTTTTCATGGATGCCCCTCCCAACGGTCCTGTCCCCGAGTTTCTATGACAAGTGGAAGTGCACGTAACCTCCGTCACACTGCTTTCAAAGTCATCCCTCGGCTAATAACTTTTTTCCGAAGGTGGTAGCGACTTGGAACCAATTTCCACGTGGGGCTTTTAAAGGATGCCCTTTCCAACAGTACCATCTCCGAGTATGTACAACAAGCAAAAGTGCCCGAAACCTCCGTCGAACCAGTTTCAAAGTCATCCCTCACTTAAATAACTTTCTTTACGGAGGTCGTAGAGACTTGGAACCAATTTCCACATGGGGGTTTTAAAGAATGCCCTCTCCAACGGTACCAGCCCCGAGTTTGTACGACAAGCGGAAGTGCCCGAAACCTCCGTCGAAACAGTTTCGAAGTCATCCCTCGCTTAAATAACTTTTTTTACGGAAGTCGTAGAGACTTGCAATAAATTTATGTGTAAGGAGTTTTCATCAATGCTCTTTCCAATGGTTTTGTAGTGAAGACTCCCGTGCTTTGTATTTTGTAGTAAAAGATGATTTAACGTTGAGTAAATGTTTAGTTATTGAAGTATACATTTATTTTAATTTGTAAGTTAAACCATGCTGCAGACAGAGACCCACTTTTATGTTATTTTGTACTGGTGAAATACAAGTTGTGACATCATAAAAGAAGAAGCAGCACTAGCTTTTGTTCATTTTTACTTTGACCTACAGAGTGTGAACATCAGAGTTGTGTTCTCTGTAATTGGCCACTGTTTAGATACATTATAAAAGCTGAATTGGTGTTGGTTTTGCCTCATTCCTGTATTGAATTGAGAAGCGTGAACATCTTAGTTGTTTTCTCTTGGTTAGGGGATTTCAAAGAGTTGAAAAAGAGCATAGAAGTGACAGAGGTTGCTGATGAAAACAATGATATGGTGTTGTGTGCTCGCCGTCAGCACAACAGCATTGAAGAGTTCCTTCATGCTGACTTGGTGGTCCCTATGCATGCAACACGTGTAGAGGACCCCAGTGACTTTTTCAGGCTTGAATTTGACCTCGATGGCCTGGTGATTGAATTGGAGAATCTCTCAGGTGTTTTGGCAGGAATTCATTATTTGCGCCTACCTGTGTACCGGTCCCAAAACATGAAGTCAAATTGGCAATATCTGAAAAAGCACTTTCACTTCACAGGGTTCAGCAACAATGCAGTGGCATGTCTCCGTGCCATCCAGGGAGTTACCATCGCAAATGTGGATGGGGGATACTTCTTGGACATCAGCTTCCTTCCCCGCCAACTGAGAGATGCGGAACCCAGGATGGCCAATGTGAGCTTCGCTCAGGCTCATGCTGTGGAAGCACTGAATGCTGTGGTGGACCTGTTTGAGCAGAAGCTACAGCAGCTGCCGCCAGAAGACCTGGCCAGGCCCACTGTCCGAAAAGCCAGTCTCCACAACTTGGCGAATGTGAACATACTTCCCCAGGATCAACAGTTCATGCTCAGCATACTGAATACCTGTTTTAGGGAAGCAGCTACTCCTCACGTGCGGCCCATTTTCACATTGCAAAAGTTTGGTATGAAAAGCCAGGAGGATCTGGACCTGTTGACACTGGTGGACCTGGATAAAGTGAACAGGCTATCGGTCCATGCTGCATGCTGCCTCATACCAAGAGACGCCAACACACAGGTGTTGTGGGCCAGAGCCGGCTTACAAGAGCTGGTGGGCTTCCGTGGTTCTTTGTTCAGTGCATTGGGGATGTATGAGGCTGTGAATTTCCAGTCTAACAAGGATGGCCAGGCAATGGACATTGCTGCCCCATTAGTAGCAGTCTGTGAGTCTGAGACCTTGACCTTTTTGCAGCTATACGTAGACTCTCCACATCTGCATGTTCCCTTTAGTTTCAGGCACCCAGTGTCTGGTGTCGTCACTACCTGTGGCCTGTCCCACCCTCAGGTTCAGAGAGCCATGGAGTACAGAGCAAACATCTATCTTGAACATATGGACGATCTGGTGAGGAAGATGGTCTGCCAGCTAGTGTGCAGGATGGAACAGGTGGTGCTCCTAAGCCCAAAAACAGGCATCCCTGAGGTTCTTAAAGCAAGACATTTTTTCAATAAACGAGCTCTGTTTACCCTTCTGAACAATTATCCAATTATCATTCCTTTCCGCCAAACACCCGACGGGCAGGGGTTGTTGAGCGTGTTACGGGAATGTCTGTGCAGCTTCAAGGACACTCTTAGGGAACAAAAGCAGATGAAGAGTGGTGCAGGTAGCTACATTGCATCTTGGAAGTCATTCCAGGCCGAGCTAGCTCTTGAGTCTGTGTTTTTTGGTCATCCGCTGTCGAATAGTGACTGGCAAATGGATGTGAGCTTGGGCACCAGCAGCACCAACAGCAACAGCACAACGCACCAGCGTGGGTTTATCGGCCTGGCATCCTACAATAGCGCCAGTGCTGGCATTACTCCACCGCCACTGGAGCACTGGATCCCGGATCCCTTACAAAAGATGCGAATCGAGCACTTGTTGCCCCTCACAGATGCCCTGGGCTCCGGCACTGTTGTTGTTGGGGAGGCACTTGTCCTTGTGGTGTTACAGGACACATTCCCGGCGCCGTTTACTTTTGGTAGGGCGCGACTGCTTGTGTGCCACAGCGGGGAGAGTGTGGTGGATGCCCTTCAGGCTGGGATTGAGAGCCATAAAATTCAATTCTTCCTGAACATAAAGTACAGGGACATCTGAAAACACAAGAGGCTGTGGTGGAAAGAGGACACGTATGTAGAAATTATGAAGAAAGGGCAGGTGGCGTCTCCACAGGCCAGGGCAGCGGCACTGACTGGGGACGTGTGTGCGGAGATAGAACGTAGGGGCCTCAGCTATGCAAGAAATGTGCAACGCTACCGTGACTTTGTAATGCCATGGATGGAGAGAGCACTGGTTCGCCTCCCACGTGGCCTAACCCGTGTCCAGGCGATCAATGTCCTGACATTCCTGAGCTCAGTCGGCATGCTGATGAATGGTGACTATGTATCATATGAGCAGCTGAAGACCCTTGTTCAGGAGTTGCCTGTTCCCCAGTCACGGTTGCAGGCTCTCCACCTGCAGTCTAACTTTAGCCTGCCCAAAGTTTTTGGAATGACCGTGTGGAAGTTGCACGAGAGTCTGCCGTTCAAAATGGTGAGTAAACCAGAGGCTGTTCCTGGAAGTAAGAGGAAGGTTCAGGATCGAGATGAAGAGGAGGAGTGTGACAATATGTTTGAGGATGTGCAGGCTGTGGATCTGAATGAGGAACACCGCACAGTTTTACAGGCCAGTAAATGTTTACCAGCAACATCAAAGACACACTGGAGCGAATTAGAACTTAGCCTCATTGACCTGGACCCAGGGAAAAGTCTGCAAGAGGCATATGAGAAATATGTGAAGGAGGCTAAACAGCGCAGCATCCCTGTGAGAACCCGTAATGCCTTCAAATTCAAAAGGCAGCAAATGATGAAAAGAGACTGAAGTTTTGGTATTAGGTTTGCAGTGAAGTTCTTTTAGTTCGCAGACTTGGGGTTTGTTGTATTTTGTTGTGTTTTAGGGTTAGTAGTTCGATTAAATTGGAATTCAAAGTGTTGTTAGGGTTAAAAATTTTGAAAAAAAAAAAAAAATTTCCCCCACATGGACTCTGCCTTGTCGTGGAGTGGGGGCTTGTGTGCCTCAGTGATCCATGGTGAGAGGCCAGACTAAAGAGTCCGGTTAGGGTTAGAACTAGAGTTAGGGCTCAGGTACGATTAGGGGAATGGGTTAGGGTTAGGATTAGGAGAACAGGTTAGGGTTAGGGAACGGGTTAGGGTTAGGGAACAGGTTAGGGAACGGGTTAGGGAACGGGTTAGGGAACGGGTTAGGGTTAGGGAAGGGGTTAGGGTTAGGGTCAGGGTCAGGGTTAGGGTCAGGGTCAGGGTTAGGGTTAGGGTCAGGGTCAGGGTCAGGGTTAGGGGTAGGGGTTAGGGTTAGGGGTTAGGGTTAGGGTTAGGGATGAAAACCACTCCAAGGTCATCCCTCGGCCAATAACTTTTTTTCTGAAGGTGGTAGAGACTTGGAACCCGTGTCCGCCTGGGGGTTTTGGAGGACGCCCTTTCCAACGGTACCAGCCCCGAGTTTGTGCGACAAGCAGAGGTGTTCTTTTGGTCGGCAGACTTGGTGTTTGTTGTATTTGGTTGTGTTTTCGGGTTAGTAGTGGAATGAAATTGGAATTGAAAGTGTTGTTAGGGTTAAAGACTTGGACAGAAAGAAAAAGGGTTAAGGTTAGGGTTAGGGATTGGTAAGGGTTCCATGTAAAAGCGTATTATGAGACTGTCTAGGGTTAGGGTTAGAATTAGACTTGATGGTCATTTAAGGCCAGAACTGAAATTGGGTTAGGGTTAGGTTAGGGTTAGGGATAGGTTAGGGTTAGGGTTAAATCTAAGTTTTAGGGTTCGGGTTAGGGTTCGGGTTCGGGTTAGGGTTCGGGTTAGGGTTCGGGTTAGGGTTAGGGTTAGGTTTTTGGAGGTTATCCGTCGAAGCTCCCCACGTTTGGTCCTTCTAGACCAAGTGGTTGAAATGGAGCGACGAAGTGAAGGCACGGGCCGGCGCATGTTAAACTGAACACCTGTTCCTTGACCCACATAACAAGTTCCAAGAGTTCGGAGGTTAACGGACATGAATTTGACCCTATTTAATCTATTTTATCCTGTTTTGAAGTGGTGAGATAGCCTAAGCTTTATTCAATTTCAGGACACATCATCAGTAGTGTACCTCAGGTTCATCGGGTGTTTCAGCCTTTCAACACTATACACCCTCCTCTGAGGCGGCCAGCCAAGGGCGATCAATCCTCGACTTGTGTCCCATGTCCAATTGGGTTTTTTGGTGACTTTCTAGTCTTTCCAAGTCGTTATTCGTTTCATTTTATCCTTCTTGGTTTAATTATGGCATTATTTCTGATGCTGACCTTTTGACCTTTTGCTGGTTTTTGTCTTCTTTGGATGATTTCAATGTTATTTATCAGGCATTCTTTCTAATGCTCAGCTGGTGTGTGAGCGATGCTAACCCCGTCCAATTGGGTTTTTTTGGTGACTCGCTAGTCTTTATCCGTTGTTCTTCGTCTTTTTTTAGTCCTTGGTTTAGTAATGGCATTCTCTCTAATGCTCAGCTGGTGTGTGAGCGATGCTAACCCCGTCCAATTGGGTTTTTTGGTGACTCGCTAGTCTTTATCCATTTTCCTTTGTCTTTTTTTATTGTCCTTGATTTAATAGTGGCATTCTTTCTAATGCTGACCTTTTGACCTTTTGATGGATGTTGTCTACTTGAGTGATTTCGGTGTCGTTTTCATCCATTTCCGTCTTCTTTTTTGCTTATTTCTTCGCCCAATTGGCTATTTTTTTCTTTTCTTTAGTCCCAATTGGGATTTTTTTTGGCTCTTGGAGTCTTAGCGTGTAGCGCGCGAGTGAAGCTGGTGCGTGAGTGGTGCTAATCACCGTAAAAGACTGGGCCCCATTTAAGGTCTGTTGGCCTCAGACCACCCTCCTGCGTTCTGTCCAAGTGGACCCAGGGGGGCTGGCTACCTACCGAGGCAGACTGTTCGTTAACACCGCAAGGTATCCCCAGCCTGCTAAAACCAAGGCCCTGTGGAGGCAGGTCCCGTGCATTACGTCACCTCCCAGACAGCCCTGGGCGGGAGTCCTCTTCCAGCGGATATCTTCCTTACCAATCTCAGCCTAGCACGCTCGAACCGAGATCCTTTCGGGAAGCTACCAAGCTTCTACTGGGTTGGACCCCCAAGGGGTTAACGACATCCAGCGGGTTAATTTCCCTCCCATTCCACTCCCAGAGCGAAATTTTCGGGAAACAACCAAGCTTCTACTGGAAGCGCGCCCCCCAGCCTGTCTTTTAGATTGGCGAATTGTGTAAAAGCCTATATTACTGGTATTTTGTTGAATGGCGGTGACCCCAAGCGACCCGAACGAGCGATGTCATCTCGGAGGGGGCGTCGTAACGATTTCGAGACAAAAAGAATTTTGTTTCTATGTCGTACGGTCTCCGAGCTATTCTACTTTAAAGTTTGTAAAAAACCGATTCTCCATAATTCTTTGCATGTCCACCATTTTCTGATTGTCCGCCATTTTACATTTAAAACTGTATTATGGAGACTGGCTAGGTTTATAACCAAAATTAGAATTCGTGTTCATTTAAGGCTGGGACTGGGGCCTCTTAAGGTTAGGGTTAGGTTAGAGTTAGGTCTAAGTTTAGGGCCTAGGATTAGGGTTAAAACTGGATTTAAAGGTTAGGACTAAGTTAGGATTAAGTCTAGGTTTAGGATTATGGTTAGGGTTAGGGTTAGGGTTAGGGTTAGGAATAAGGGATGAAAACCACTCCAAGGTCATCCCTTGGCCAATAACTTTTTTTCCGAAGGTGGTAGAGACTTGGAACCAGTGTCCGCCTAGGGGTTTATGAGCATGCCCTTTCCAACGGTACCAACCCCGAGTTTCTACGACAACCAGAAGTGCCCGAAAGCTCCGTCGAGGCCATTTCAAAGTCATCCCTCGGCCAATAACTTTTTTTCTGAAGGTCGTAGAGACTTAGAAGCAGTGTCTGCCTAGGGGTTTTTGAGGATGCCCTTTCCAACGGTACCATCCCCGAGTTTCTAGGACAAGAGGAAGTGTTCTTTTAGTTGGCAGACTTGGTGTTTGTTTTATGTCGTTGTTTATTAGGGTTAGTAGTCGAATTAAATTGGAATTCAAAGTGTTAATAGGGTTAAAAACTTGGGGGGGGGGAGGGTTAGGAAACGGGTTAGGGTTAGGGAACAGGGTTAGGGAACGGGTTAGGGTTAGTGAACGGTTTAGAGTTAGGGAACAGGTTAGGGAACGGGTTAGGGTTAGGGAATGGGTTAGGGAACGGGTTAGGGTTAGGGTTAGGATAAGGGATGAAAACCACTCCAAGGTCATCCCTCGGCCAATAACTTTTTTTCTGAAGGTGGTAGAGACTTGGAACCCGTGTCCGCCTGGGGGTTTTGGAGGATGCCCTTTCCAACGGTAGCAGTCCCGAGTGTCTAGGACAAGGGGAAGTGCCCGAAAGCTCCGTGGAGGCCATTTCAAAGTCATCCCTCGGTCAATAACTTTTTTTCTGAAGGTCACAGAGACTTGGAACCGGTGTCCAACCAGGGGTTTTGGAGGACGCCCTTTCCAACGGTACCAGCCCCGAGTTTGTGCGACAAGCAGAGGTGTTCTTTTGGTCGGCAGACTTGGTGTTTGTTGTATTTGGTTGTGTTTTAGGGTTAGTAGTGGAATGAAATTGGAATTGAAAGTGTTGTTAGGGTTAAAGACTTGGACAGAAAGAAAAAGGGTTAAGGTTAGGGTTAGGGATTGGTAAGGGTTCCATGTAAAAGCGTATTATGAGACTGTCTAGGGTTAGGGTTAGAATTAGACTTGATGGTCATTTAAGGCCAGAACTGAAATTGGGTTAGGGTTAGGGTTAGGGAACGGGTTAGGGATAGGTTAGGGTTAGGGTTAAATCTGAGTTTTAGGGTTCGGGTTAGGGTTAGGGTTAGGGTTAGGGTTCGGGTTCGGGTTAGGGTTAGGGTTCGGGTTAGGGTTAGGGATGAAAACCACTCCAAGGTCATCCCTTTAGGGTTAGGGTTAGGGTTAGGGTTAGGATAAGGGATGAAAACCACTCCAAGGTCATCCCTCGGCCAATAACTTTTTTTCTGAAGGTGGTAGAGACTTGGAACCAGTGTCCGCCTGGGGGTTTTTGAGGATGCCCTTTCCAACGGTATCAGTCCCGAGTTTCTACGACAACCAGAAGTGCCGGAAACGTCCTCCGGACCCCTTTCAAAGTCATCCCTCGGTCAATAACTTTTTTTCTGAAGGTGGTAGAGACTCGGAATCAATTTCTACATAGGGGTTTTTGAGGATGCCCTTTCCAACGGTACCAGCCCTGAGTTTCTACGACAACCAGAAGTGCCCGAAAGCTGAGTCGAGGCCATTTCAAAGTCATCCCTCGGTCAATAACTTTTTTTCTGAAGGTCACAGAGACTTAGCACCAGTGTCTGCCTAGGGGTTTTTGAGGATGCCATTTCCAACGGTACCAGCCCCGAGTTTGTAGGACAAGAGGAAGTGTTCTTTTAGTTGGCAGACTTGGTGTTTGTTGTATTGGGTTGTGTGTTAGGGCTAGTAGTTGAATGAAATTGGAATTGAAAGTATTGTTAGGGTTAAAGACTTGGGGAAAAAAAGGGTTAAGGTTAGGGATTGGTAAGGGTTACATCTAAAGCTATATTATAAGACTGGCTAGAATTAGGGTTAGAATTAGTAGTCAAATTAAATTGGAATTCAAAGTGTCATTAGGGTTAAAAACTTGTGGGGGGGGGAAAGGGTTAGGGTTAGGGAACGGGTTAGGGAACGGGTTAGGGAACGGGTTAGGGTTAGGGAACGGGTTAGGGTTAGGGTTAGGATAAGGGATGAAAACCACTCCAGGGTTAGGGTTAGGGTTAGGGTCAGGGTTAGGGTCAGGGTCAGGGTCAGGGTTAGGGTTAGGTTTTTGGAGGTTATCCGTCGAAGCTCCCCACGTTTGGTCCTTCTAGACCAAGTGGTTGAAATGGAGCGACGAAGTGAAGGCACGGGCCGGCGCATGTTAAACTGAACACCTGTTCCTTGACCCACATAACAAGTTCCAAGAGTTCGGAGGTTAACGGACATGAATTTGACCCTATTTAATCTATTTTATCCTATTTTGAAGTGGTGAGATAGCCTAAGCTTTATTCAATTTCAGGACACATCATCAGTAGTGTACCTCAGGTTCATCGGGTGTTTCAGCCTTTCAACACTATACACCCTCCTCTGAGGCGGCCAGCCAAGGGCGATCAATCCTCGACTTGTGTCCCATGTCCAATTGGGTTTTTTGGTGACTTTCTAGTCTTTCCAAGTCGTTATTCGTTTCATTTTATCCTTCTTGGTTTAATTATGGCATTATTTCTGATGCTGACCTTTTGACCTTTTGCTGGTTTTTGTCTTCTTTGGATGATTTCAATGTTATTTATCAGGCATTCTTTCTAATGCTCAGCTGGTGTGTGAGCGATGCTAACCCCGTCCAATTGGGTTTTTTTGGTGACTCGCTAGTCTTTATCCGTTGTTCTTCGTCTTTTTTTAGTCCTTGGTTTAGTAATGGCATTCTCTCTAATGCTCAGCTGGTGTGTGAGCGATGCTAACCCCGTCCAATTGGGTTTTTTGGTGACTCGCTAGTCTTTATCCATTTTCCTTTGTCTTTTTTTATTGTCCTTGATTTAATAGTGGCATTCTTTCTAATGCTGACCTTTTGACCTTTTGATGGATGTTGTCTACTTGAGTGATTTCGGTGTCGTTTTCATCCATTTCCGTCTTCTTTTTTACTTATTTCTTCGCCCAATTGGCTATTTTTTTCTTTTCTTTAGTCCCAATTGGGATTTTTTTGGCTCTTGGAATCTTAGCGTGTAGCGCGCGAGTGAAGCTGGTGCGTGAGTGGTGCTAATCACCGTAAAAGACTGGGCCCCATTTAAGGTCTGTTGGCCTCAGACCACCCTCCTGCGTGCTGTCCAAGTGGACCCAGGGGGGCTGGCTACCTACCGAGGCAGACTGTTCGTTAACACCGCAAGGTATCCCCAGCCTGCTAAAACCAAGGCCCTGTGGAGGCAGGTCCCGTGCATTACGTCACCTCCCAGACAGCCCTGGGCGGGAGTCCTCTTCCAGCGGATATCTTCCCTACCAATCTCAGCCGAGCACGCTCGAACCGAGATCCTTTCGGGAAGCTACCAAGCTTCTACTGGGTTGGACCCCCAAGGGGTTAACGACATCCAGCGGGTTAATTTCCCTCCCATTCCACTCCCAGAGCGAAATTTTCGGGAAACAACCAAGCTTCTACTGGAAGCGCGCCCCCCAGCCTGTCTTTTAGATTGGCGAATTGTGTAAAAGCCTATATTACTGGTATTTTGTTGAATGGCGGTGACCCCAAGCGACCCGAACGAGCGATGTCATCTCGGAGGGGGCGTCGTAACGATTCCGAGACAAAAAGAATTTTGTTTCTATGTCGTACGGTCTCCGAGCTATTCTACTTTAAAGTTTGTAAAAAACCGATTCTCCATAATTCTTTGCATGTCCACCATTTTCTGATTGTCCGCCATTTTACATTTAAAACTGTATTATGGAGACTGGCTAGGTTTATAACCAAAATTAGAATTCGTTGTTCATTTAAGGCTGGGACTGGGGCCTCTTAAGGTTAGGGTTAGGTTAGAGTTAGGTCTAAGTTTAGGGCCTGGGATTAGGGTTAAAACTGGATTTAAAGGTTAGGACTAAGTTAGGATTAAGTCTAGGTTTAGGATTATGGTTACGGTTAGGGTTAGGGTTAGGGCTAGATTAGGGTTAAGTTTAAGTTTAGGGTTATGGTTGGGTCTAAGTTTAGGGCCTAGGATTAGGGTTAAACTGGATTTTAGGGTTAGAACTAAGTTAGGATTAAGTCTAGGTTTAGGGTTATGGTGAAGGTTAGGGTTAGGGCTAGATTAGGGTTAAGTTTAAGTTTAGGGTTATGGTTGGGTCTAAGTTTAGGGCCTAGGATTAGGGTTAGGGTTAGGGTTAGGGTTAGATTAGGGTTAAGTTTAAGTTTAGGGTTATGGTTGGGTCTAAGTTTAGGGCCTAGGATTAGGGTTAAACTGGATTTTAGGGTTAGAACTAAGTTAGGATTAAGTCTAGGTTTAGGGTTATGGTGAAGGTTAGGGTTAGGGTTAGATTAGGGTTAAGTTTAAGTTTAGGGTTATGGTTGGGTCTAAGTTTAGGGCCTAGGATTAGGGTTAGGGTTAGGGTTAGATTAGGGTTAAGTTTAAGTTTAGGGTTATGGTTGGGTCTAAGTTTAGGGCCTAGGATTAGGGTTAGGGTTAGGGAACGGGTTAGGATAAGGGATGAAAACCACTCCAAGGTCATCCCTCGGCCAATAACTTTTTTTCTGAAGGTGGTAGAGACTTGGAACCCGTGTCCGCCTGGGGGTTTTGGAGGATGCCCTTTCCAACGGTAGCAGTCCCGAGTGTCTAGGACAAGGGGAAGTGCCCGAAAGCTCCGTGGAGGCCATTTCAAAGTCATCCCTCGGTCAATAACTTTTTTTCTGAAGGTCACAGAGACTTGGAACCGGTGTCCAACCAGGGGTTTTGGAGGACGCCCTTTCCAACGGTACCAGCCCCGAGTTTGTGCGACAAGCAGAGGTGTTCTTTTGGTCGGCAGACTTGGTGTTTGTTGTATTTGGTTGTGTTTTAGGGTTAGTAGTGGAATGAAATTGGAATTGAAAGTGTTGTTAGGGTTAAAGACTTGGACAGAAAGAAAAAGGGTTAAGGTTAGGGTTAGGGATTGGTAAGGGTTCCATGTAAAAGCGTATTATGAGACTGTCTAGGGTTAGGGTTAGAATTAGACTTGATGGTCATTTAAGGCCAGAACTGAAATTGGGTTAGGGTTAGGGTTAGGGAACGGGTTAGGGATAGGTTAGGGTTAGGGTTAAATCTGAGTTTTAGGGTTCGGGTTAGGGTTAGGGTTAGGGTTAGGGTTCGGGTTCGGGTTAGGGTTAGGGTTCGGGTTAGGGTTAGGGATGAAAACCACTCCAAGGTCATCCCTTTAGGGTTAGGGTTAGGGTTAGGGTTAGGATAAGGGATGAAAACCACTCCAAGGTCATCCCTCGGCCAATAACTTTTTTTCTGAAGGTGGTAGAGACTTGGAACCAGTGTCCGCCTGGGGGTTTTTGAGGATGCCCTTTCCAACGGTATCAGTCCCGAGTTTCTACGACAACCAGAAGTGCCGGAAACTTCCTCCGGACCCCTTTCAAAGTCATCCCTCGGTCAATAACTTTTTTTCTGAAGGCTGGTAGAGACTCGGAATCAATTTCTACATAGGGGTTTTTGAGGATGCCCTTTCCAACGGTAGCAGCCCCTGAGTTTCTACGACAACCAGAAGTGCCCGAAAGCTGAGTCGAGGCCATTTCAAAGTCATCCCTCGGTCAATAACTTTTTTTCTGAAGGTCACAGAGACTTAGCACCAGTGTCTGCCTAGGGGTTTTTGAGGATGCCCTTTCCAACGGTACCAGCCTCGAGTTTGTAGGACAAGAGGAAGTGTTCTTTTAGTTGGCAGACTTGGTGTTTGTTGTATTGGGTTGTGTGTTAGGGCTAGTAGTTGAATGAAATTGGAATTGAAAGTAGTTGTTAGGGTTAAAGACTTGGGGAAAAAAAGGGTTAAGGTTAGGGATTGGTAAGGGTTACATCTAAAGCTATATTATAAGACTGGCTAGAATTAGGGTTAGAATTAGTAGTCAAATTAAATTGGAATTCAAAGTGTCATTAGGGTTAAAAACTTGTGGGGGGGGAAAGGGTTAGGGTTAGGGAACGGGTTAGGGAACGGGTTAGGGAACGGGTTAGGGTTAGGGAACGGGTTAGGGTTAGGGTTAGGATAAGGGATGAAAACCACTCCAGGGTTAGGGTTAGGGTTAGGGTCAGGGTTAGGGTCAGGGTCAGGGTCAGGGTTAGGGTTAGGTTTTTGGAGGTTATCCGTCGAAGCTCCCCACGTTTGGTCCTTCTAGACCAAGTGGTTGAAATGGAGCGACGAAGTGAAGGCACGGGCCGGCGCATGTTAAACTGAACACCTGTTCCTTGACCCACATAACAAGTTCCAAGAGTTCGGAGGTTAACGGACATGAATTTGACCCTATTTAATCTATTTTATCCTATTTTGAAGTGGTGAGATAGCCTAAGCTTTATTCAATTTCAGGACACATCATCAGTAGTGTACCTCAGGTTCATCGGGTGTTTCAGCCTTTCAACACTATACACCCTCCTCTGAGGCGGCCAGCCAAGGGCGATCAATCCTCGACTTGTGTCCCATGTCCAATTGGGTTTTTTGGTGACTTTCTAGTCTTTCCAAGTCGTTATTCGTTTCATTTTATCCTTCTTGGTTTAATTATGGCATTATTTCTGATGCTGACCTTTTGACCTTTTGCTGGTTTTTGTCTTCTTTGGATGATTTCAATGTTATTTATCAGGCATTCTTTCTAATGCTCAGCTGGTGTGTGAGCGATGCTAACCCCGTCCAATTGGGTTTTTTTGGTGACTCGCTAGTCTTTATCCGTTGTTCTTCGTCTTTTTTTAGTCCTTGGTTTAGTAATGGCATTCTCTCTAATGCTCAGCTGGTGTGTGAGCGATGCTAACCCCGTCCAATTGGGTTTTTTGGTGACTCGCTAGTCTTTATCCATTTTCCTTTGTCTTTTTTTATTGTCCTTGATTTAATAGTGGCATTCTTTCTAATGCTGACCTTTTGACCTTTTGATGGATGTTGTCTACTTGAGTGATTTCGGTGTCGTTTTCATCCATTTCCGTCTTCTTTTTTACTTATTTCTTCGCCCAATTGGCTATTTTTTTCTTTTCTTTAGTCCCAATTGGGATTTTTTTTGGCTCTTGGAATCTTAGCGTGTAGCGCGCGAGTGAAGCTGGTGCGTGAGTGGTGCTAATCACCGTAAAAGACTGGGCCCCATTTAAGGTCTGTTGGCCTCAGACCACCCTCCTGCGTGCTGTCCAAGTGGACCCAGGGGGGCTGGCTACCTACCGAGGCAGACTGTTCGTTAACACCGCAAGGTATCCCCAGCCTGCTAAAACCAAGGCCCTGTGGAGGCAGGTCCCGTGCATTACGTCACCTCCCAGACAGCCCTGGGCGGGAGTCCTCTTCCAGCGGATATCTTCCCTACCAATCTCAGCCGAGCACGCTCGAACCGAGATCCTTTCGGGAAGCTACCAAGCTTCTACTGGGTTGGACCCCCAAGGGGTTAACGACATCCAGCGGGTTAATTTCCCTCCCATTCCACTCCCAGAGCGAAATTTTCGGGAAACAACCAAGCTTCTACTGGAAGCGCGCCCCCCAGCCTGTCTTTTAGATTGGCGAATTGTGTAAAAGCCTATATTACTGGTATTTTGTTGAATGGCGGTGACCCCAAGCGACCCGAACGAGCGATGTCATCTCGGAGGGGGCGTCGTAACGATTCCGAGACAAAAAGAATTTTGTTTCTATGTCGTACGGTCTCCGAGCTATTCTACTTTAAAGTTTGTAAAAAAACGATTCTCCATAATTCTTTGCATGTCCACCATTTTCTGATTGTCCGCCATTTTACATTTAAAACTGTATTATGGAGACTGGCTAGGTTTATAACCAAAATTAGAATTCGTTGTTCATTTAAGGCTGGGACTGGGGCCTCTTAAGGTTAGGGTTAGGTTAGAGTTAGGTCTAAGTTTAGGGCCTGGGATTAGGGTTAAAACTGGATTTAAAGGTTAGGACTAAGTTAGGATTAAGTCTAGGTTTAGGATTATGGTTACGGTTAGGGTTAGGGTTAGGGCTAGATTAGGGTTAAGTTTAAGTTTAGGGTTATGGTTGGGTCTAAGTTTAGGGCCTAGGATTAGGGTTAAACTGGATTTTAGGGTTAGAACTAAGTTAGGATTAAGTCTAGGTTTAGGGTTATGGTGAAGGTTAGGGTTAGGGCTAGATTAGGGTTAAGTTTAAGTTTAGGGTTATGGTTGGGTCTAAGTTTAGGGCCTAGGATTAGGGTTAGGGTTAGGGTTAGGGTTAGATTAGGGTTAAGTTTAAGTTTAGGGTTATGGTTGGGTCTAAGTTTAGGGCCTAGGATTAGGGTTAAACTGGATTTTAGGGTTAGAACTAAGTTAGGATTAAGTCTAGGTTTAGGGTTATGGTGAAGGTTAGGGTTAGGGTTAGATTAGGGTTAAGTTTAAGTTTAGGGTTATGGTTGGGTCTAAGTTTAGGGCCTAGGATTAGGGTTAGGGTTAGGGTTAGGGTTAGATTAGGGTTAAGTTTAAGTTTAGGGTTATGGTTGGGTCTAAGTTTAGGGCCTAGGATTAGGGTTAGGGTTAGGGAACGGGTTAGGATAAGGGATGAAAACCACTCCAAGGTCATCCCTCGGCCAATAACTTTTTTTCTGAAGGTGGTAGAGACTTGGAACCCGTGTCCGCCTGGGGGTTTTGGAGGATGCCCTTTCCAACGGTAGCAGTCCCGAGTGTCTAGGACAAGGGGAAGTGCCCGAAAGCTCCGTGGAGGCCATTTCAAAGTCATCCCTCGGTCAATAACTTTTTTTCTGAAGGTCACAGAGACTTGGAACCGGTGTCCAACCAGGGGTTTTGGAGGACGCCCTTTCCAACGGTACCAGCCCCGAGTTTGTGCGACAAGCAGAGGTGTTCTTTTGGTCGGCAGACTTGGTGTTTGTTGTATTTGGTTGTGTTTTAGGGTTAGTAGTGGAATGAAATTGGAATTGAAAGTCTTGTTAGGGTTAAAGACTTGGACAGAAAGAAAAAGGGTTAAGGTTAGGGTTAGGGATTGGTAAGGGTTCCGTGTAAAAGTGTATTATGAGACTGTCTAGGGTTAGGGTTAGAATTAGACTTGATGGTCATTTAAGGCCAGAACTGAAATTGGGTTAGGGTTAGGGTTAGGTTAGGGTTAGGGATAGGTTAGGGTTAGGGTTAAATCGAAGTTAGGGTTAGGGTTAGGGTTAGGGTTAGGGTTAGGATAAGGGATGAAAACCACTCCAAGGTCATCCCTCGGCCAATAACTTTTTTTCTGAAGGTGGTAGAGACTTGGAACCCGTGTCCGCCTGGGGGTTTTGGAGGATGCCCTTTCCAACGGTATCAGTCCCGAGTTTCTACGACAACCAGAAGTGCCGGAAACGTCCTCCGGACCCCTTTCAAAGTCATCCCTCGGTCAATAACTTTTTTTCTGAAGGCCACAGAGACTTGGAAGCGGTGTCCAACCAGGGGTTTTGGAGGACGCCCTTTCCAACGGTACCAGCCCTGAGTTTCTACGACAACCAGAAGTGCCCGAAAGCTGAGTCGAGGCCATTTCAAAGTCATCCCTCGGTCAATAACTTTTTTTCTGAAGGTCACAGAGACTTAGCACCAGTGTCTGCCTAGGGGTTTTTGAGGATGCCCTTTCCAACGGTACCAGCCCCGAGTTTGTAGGACAAGAGGAAGTGTTCTTTTAGTTGGCAGACTTGGTGTTTGTTGTATTGGGTTGTGTGTTAGGGCTAGTAGTTGAATGAAATTGGAATTGAAAGTATTGTTAGGGTTAAAGACTTGGGGAAAAAAAGGGTTAAGGTTAGGGATTGGTAAGGGTTCCGTGTAAAAGTGTATTATGAGACTGTCTAGGGTTAGGGTTAGAATTAGACTTGATGGTCATTTAAGGGTTAGGGTTAGGGTTAGGGTTAGGGTTAGGTTAGGGTTAGGGATAGGTTAGGGTTAGGGTTAAATCGAAGTTAGGGTTAGGGTTAGGGTTAGGGTTAGGGTTAGGGTTAGGGATAAGGGATGAAAACCACTCCAAGGTCATCCCTCGGCCAATAACTTTTTTTCTGAAGGTGGTAGAGACTTGGAACCCGTGTCCGCCTGGGGGTTTTGGAGGATGCCCTTTCCAACGGTAGCAGTCCCGAGTGTCTAGGACAAGGGGAAGTGCCCGAAAGCTCCGTGGAGGCCATTTCAAAGTCATCCCTCGGTCAATAACTTTTTTTCTGAAGGTCACAGAGACTTGGAAGCGGTGTCCAACCAGGGGTTTTGGAGGACGCCCTTTCCAACGGTACCAGCCCCGAGTTTGTGCGACAAGCAGAGGTGTTCTTTTGGTCGGCAAACTTGGTGTTTGTTAGGGTTAGGGTTAGGGTTAGGGTTAGGGTTAGGATAAGGGATGAAAACCACTCCAAGGTCATCCCTCGGCCAATAACTTTTTTTCTGAAGGTGGTAGAGACTTGGAACCCGTGTTAGGGTTAGGGTTAGGGTTAGGGTTAGGATAAGGGATGAAAACCACTCCAAGGTCATCCCTCGGCCAATAACTTTTTTTCTGAAGGTGGTAGAGACTTGGAACCCGTGTCCGCCTGGGGGTTTTCGAGGATGCCCTTTCCAACGGTAGCAGTCCCGAGTGTCTAGGACAAGGGGAAGTGCCCGAAAGCTCCGTGGAGGCCATTTCAAAGTCATCCCTCGGTCAATAACTTTTTTTCTGAAGGTCACAGAGACTTGGAAGCGGTGTCCAACCAGGGGTTTTGGAGGACGCCCTTTCCAACGGTACCAGCCCCGAGTTTGTGCGACAAGCAGAGGTGTTCTTTTGGTCGGCAGACTTGGTGTTTGTTGTATTTGGTTGTGTTTTAGGGTTAGGAGTGGAATGAAATTGGCATTGAAAGTGTTGTTAGGGTTAAAGACTTGGACAGAAAGAAAAAGGGTTAAGGTTAGGGTTAGGGATTGGTAAGGGTTCCGTGTAAAAGTGTATTACGAGACTGTCTAGGGTTAGGGTTAGAATTAGACTTGATGGTCATTTAAGGCCAGAACTGAAATTGGGTTAGGGTTAGGGTTAGGTTAGGGTTAGGGATAGGTTAGGGTTAGGGTTAAATCGAAGTTTTAGGGTTCGGGTTAGGGTTCGGGTTAGGGTTAGGGTTAGGGTTAGGGTTAGGGTTAGGATAAGGGATGAAAACCACTCCAAGGTCATCCCTCGGCCAATAACTTTTTTTCTGAAGGTGGTAGAGACTTGGAACCCGTGTCCGCCTGGGGGTTTTGGAGGATGCCCTTTCCAACGGTAGCAGTCCCGAGTGTCTAGGACAAGGGGAAGTGCCCGAAAGCTCCGTGGAGGCCATTTCAAAGTCATCCCTCGGTCAATAACTTTTTTTCTGAAGGTCACAGAGACTTGGAAGCGGTGTCCAACCAGGGGTTTTGGAGGACGCCCTTTCCAACGGTACCAGCCCCGAGTTTGTGCGACAAGCAGAGGTGTTCTTTTGGTCGGCAAACTTGGTGTTTGTTAGGGTTAGGGTTAGGGTTAGGGTTAGGATAAGGGATGAAAACCACTCCAAGGTCATCCCTCGGCCAATAACTTTTTTTCTGAAGGTGGTAGAGACTTGGAACCCGTGTTAGGGTTAGGGTTAGGGTTAGGGTTAGGATAAGGGATGAAAACCACTCCAAGGTCATCCCTCGGCCAATAACTTTTTTTCTGAAGGTGGTAGAGACTTGGAACCCGTGTCCGCCTGGGGGTTTTGGAGGATGCCCTTTCCAACGGTAGCAGTCCCGAGTGTCTAGGACAAGGGGAAGTGCCCGAAAGCTCCGTGGAGGCCATTTCAAAGTCATCCCTCGGTCAATAACTTTTTTTCTGAAGGTCACAGAGACTTGGAAGCGGTGTCCAACCAGGGGTTTTGGAGGACGCCCTTTCCAACGGTACCAGCCCCGAGTTTGTGCGACAAGCAGAGGTGTTCTTTTGGTCGGCAGACCTGGTGTTTGTTGTATTTGGTTGTGTTTTAGGGTTAGTAGTGGAATGAAATTGGCATTGAAAGTCTTGTTAGGGTTAAAGACTTGGACCGAAAGAAAAAGGGTTAAGGTTAGGGTTAGGGATTGGTAAGGGTTCCATGTAAAAGTGTATTACGAGACTGTCTAGGGTTAGGGTTAGAATTAGACTTGATGGTCCTTTAAGGCCAGAACTGAAATTGGGTTAGGGTTAGGGTTAGGTTAGGGTTAGGGATAGGTTAGGGTTAGGGTTAAATCGAAGTTTTA
Source organism: Chanos chanos (assembly GCF_902362185.1). Lineage (NCBI taxonomy): Eukaryota > Metazoa > Chordata > Actinopteri > Gonorynchiformes > Chanidae > Chanos > Chanos chanos. The sequence continues at coordinate 48,295,915 of NC_044502.1, forward strand.
GGGTTCGGGTTAGGGTTCGGGTTAGGGTTAGGGTTCGGGTTAGGGTTAGGGTTAGGGTTAGGATAAGGGATGAAAACCACTCCAAGGTCATCCCTCGGCCAATAACTTTTTTTCTGAAGGTGGTAGAGACTTGGAACCCGTGTCCGCCTGGGGGTTTTGGAGGATGCCCTTTCCAACGGTAGCAGTCCCGAGTGTCTAGGACAAGGGGAAGTGCCCGAAAGCTCCGTGGAGGCCATTTCAAAGTCATCCCTCGGTCAATAACTTTTTTTCTGAAGGTCACAGAGACTTGGAAGCGGTGTCCAACCAGGGGTTTTGGAGGACGCCCTTTCCAACGGTACCAGCCCCGAGTTTGTGCGACAAGCAGAGGTGTTCTTTTGGTCGGCAAACTTGGTGTTTGTTAGGGTTAGGGTTAGGGTTAGGGTTAGGATAAGGGATGAAAACCACTCCAAGGTCATCCCTCGGCCAATAACTTTTTTTCTGAAGGTGGTAGAGACTTGGAACCCGTGTTAGGGTTAGGGTTAGGGTTAGGGTTAGGATAAGGGATGAAAACCACTCCAAGGTCATCCCTCGGCCAATAACTTTTTTTCTGAAGGTGGTAGAGACTTGGAACCCGTGTCCGCCTGGGGGTTTTTTGAGGATGCCCTTTCCAACGGTAGCAGTCCCGAGTGTCTAGGACAAGGGGAAGTGCCCGAAAGCTCCGTGGAGGCCATTTCAAAGTCATCCCTCGGTCAATAACTTTTTTTCTGAAGGTCACAGAGACTTGGAAGCGGTGTCCAACCAGGGGTTTTGGAGGACGCCCTTTCCAACGGTACCAGCCCCGAGTTTGTGCGACAAGCAGAGGTGTTCTTTTGGTCGGCAGACTTGGTGTTTGTTGTATTTGGTTGTGTTTTAGGGTTAGGAGTGGAATGAAATTGGCATTGAAAGTGTTGTTAGGGTTAAAGACTTGGACAGAAAGAAAAAGGGTTAAGGTTAGGGTTAGGGATTGGTAAGGGTTCCATGTAAAAGTGTATTACGAGACTGTCTAGGGTTAGGGTTAGAATTAGACTTGATGGTCCTTTAAGGCCAGAACTGAAATTGGGTTAGGGTTAGGGTTAGGTTAGGGTTAGGGTTAAATCGAAGTTTTAGGGTTCGGGTTAGGGTTCGGGTTAGGGTTCGGGTTAGGGTTCGGGTTCGGGTTAGGGTTAGGGTTAGGGTTAGGATAAGGGATGAAAACCACTCCAAGGTCATCCCTCGGCCAATAACTTTTTTTCTGAAGGTGGTAGAGACTTGGAACCAGTGTCCGCCTGGGGGTTTTGGAGGATGCCCTTTCCAACGGTAGCAGTCCCGAGTGTCTAGGACAAGGGGAAGTGCCCGAAAGCTCCGTGGAGGCCATTTCAAAGTCATCCCTCGGTCAATAACTTTTTTTCTGAAGGTCCACAGAGACTTGGAAGCGGTGTCCAACCAGGGGTTTTGGAGGACGCCCTTTCCAACGGTACCAGCCCCGAGTTTGTGCGACAAGCAGAGGTGTTCTTTTGGTCGGCAAACTTGGTGTTTGTTAGGGTTAGGGTTAGGGTTAGGGTTAGGGTTAGGATAAGGGATGAAAACCACTCCAAGGTCATCCCTCGGCCAATAACTTTTTTTCTGAAGGTGGTAGAGACTTGGAACCCGTGTTAGGGTTAGGGTTAGGGTTAGGGTTAGGATAAGGGATGAAAACCACTCCAAGGTCATCCCTCGGCCAATAACTTTTTTTCTGAAGGTGGTAGAGACTTGGAACCCGTGTCCGCCTGGGGGTTTTGGAGGATGCCCTTTCCAACGGTAGCAGTCCCGAGTGTCTAGGACAAGGGGAAGTGCCCGAAAGCTCCGTGGAGGCCATTTCAAAGTCATCCCTCGGTCAATAACTTTTTTTCTGAAGGTCACAGAGACTTGGAAGCGGTGTCCAACCAGGGGTTTTGGAGGACGCCCTTTCCAACGGTACCAGCCCCGAGTTTGTGCGACAAGCAGAGGTGTTCTTTTGGTCGGCAGACCTGGTGTTTGTTGTATTTGGTTGTGTTTTAGGGTTAGGAGTGGAATGAAATTGGCATTGAAAGTGTTGTTAGGGTTAAAGACTTGGACCGAAAGAAAAAGGGTTAAGGTTAGGGTTAGGGATTGGTAAGGGTTCCATGTAAAAGTGTATTACGAGACTGTCTAGGGTTAGGGTTAGAATTAGACTTGATGGTCCTTTAAGGCCAGAACTGAAATTGGGTTAGGGTTAGGGTTAGGTTAGGGTTAGGGATAGGTTAGGGTTAGGGTTAAATCGAAGTTTTAGGGTTCGGGTTAGGGTTCGGGTTAGGGTTAGGGTTCGGGTTAGGGTTAGGGTTAGGGTTAGGATAAGGGATGAAAACCACTCCAAGGTCATCCCTCGGCCAATAACTTTTTTTCTGAAGGTGGTAGAGACTTGGAACCCGTGTCCGCCTGGGGGTTTTGGAGGATGCCCTTTCCAACGGTAGCAGTCCCGAGTGTCTAGGACAAGGGGAAGTGCCCGAAAGCTCCGTGGAGGCCATTTCAAAGTCATCCCTCGGTCAATAACTTTTTTTCTGAAGGTCACAGAGACTTGGAAGCGGTGTCCAACCAGGGGTTTTGGAGGACGCCCTTTCCAACGGTACCAGCCCCGAGTTTGTGCGACAAGCAGAGGTGTTCTTTTGGTCGGCAAACTTGGTGTTTGTTAGGGTTAGGGTTAGGGTTAGGGTTAGGATAAGGGATGAAAACCACTCCAAGGTCATCCCTCGGCCAATAACTTTTTTTCTGAAGGTGGTAGAGACTTGGAACCCGTGTTAGGGTTAGGGTTAGGGTTAGGGTTAGGGTTAGGATAAGGGATGAAAACCACTCCAAGGTCATCCCTCGGCCAATAACTTTTTTTCTGAAGGTGGTAGAGACTTGGAACCCGTGTCCGCCTGGGGGTTTTCGAGGATGCCCTTTCCAACGGTAGCAGTCCCGAGTGTCTAGGACAAGGGGAAGTGCCCGAAAGCTCCGTGGAGGCCATTTCAAAGTCATCCCTCGGTCAATAACTTTTTTTCTGAAGGTCACAGAGACTTGGAAGCGGTGTCCAACCAGGGGTTTTGGAGGACGCCCTTTCCAACGGTACCAGCCCCGAGTTTGTGCGACAAGCAGAGGTGTTCTTTTGGTCGGCAGACTTGGTGTTTGTTGTATTTGGTTGTGTTTTAGGGTTAGGAGTGGAATGAAATTGGCATTGAAAGTGTTGTTAGGGTTAAAGACTTGGACAGAAAGAAAAAGGGTTAAGGTTAGGGTTAGGGATTGGTAAGGGTTCCGTGTAAAAGTGTATTACTGAGACTGTCTAGGGTTAGGGTTAGAATTAGACTTGATGGTCATTTAAGGCCAGAACTGAAATTGGGTTAGGGTTAGGGTTAGGTTAGGGTTAGGGATAGGTTAGGGTTAGGGTTAAATCGAAGTTTTAGGGTTCGGGTTAGGGTTCGGGTTAGGGTTCGGGTTCGGGTTAGGGTTAGGGTTAGGGTTAGGATAAGGGATGAAAACCACTCCAAGGTCATCCCTCGGCCAATAACTTTTTTTCTGAAGGTGGTAGAGACTTGGAACCCGTGTCCGCCTGGGGGTTTTGGAGGATGCCCTTTCCAACGGTAGCAGTCCCGAGTGTCTAGGACAAGGGGAAGTGCCCGAAAGCTCCGTGGAGGCCATTTCAAAGTCATCCCTCGGTCAATAACTTTTTTTCTGAAGGTCACAGAGACTTGGAAGCGGTGTCCAACCAGGGGTTTTGGAGGACGCCCTTTCCAACGGTACCAGCCCCGAGTTTGTGCGACAAGCAGAGGTGTTCTTTTGGTCGGCAGACTTGGTGTTTGTTGTATTTGGTTGTGTTTTAGGGTTAGTAGTGGAATGAAATTGGAATTGAAAGTCTTGTTAGGGTTAAAGACTTGGACAGAAAGAAAAAGGGTTAAGGTTAGGGTTAGGGATTGGTAAGGGTTCCGTGTAAAAGTGTATTATGAGACTGTCTAGGGTTAGGGTTAGAATTAGACTTGATGGTCATTTAAGGCCAGAACTGAAATTGGGTTAGGGTTAGGGTTAGGTTAGGGTTAGGGATAGGGTTAGGGTTAGGGTTAGGGTTAGGGTTAGGGTTAGGATAAGGGATGAAAACCACTCCAAGGTCATCCCTCGGCCAATAACTTAGGGTTAGGGTTAGGGTTAGGGTTAGGGTTAGGGTTAGGATAAGGGATGAAAACCACTCCAAGGTCATCCCTCGGCCAATAACTTTTTTTCTGAAGGTGGTAGAGACTTGGAACCCGTGTCCGCCTGGGGGTTTTGGAGGATGCCCTTTCCAACGGTAGCAGTCCCGAGTGTCTAGGACAAGGGGAAGTGCCCGAAAGCTCCGTGGAGGCCATTTCAAAGTCATCCCTCGGTCAATAACTTTTTTTCTGAAGGTCACAGAGACTTGGAAGCGGTGTCCAACCAGGGGTTTTGGAGGACGCCCTTTCCAACGGTACCAGCCCCGAGTTTGTGCGACAAGCAGAGGTGTTCTTTTGGTCGGCAGACTTGGTGTTTGTTGTATTTGGTTGTGTTTTAGGGTTAGTAGTGGAATGAAATTGGAATTGAAAGTCTTGTTAGGGTTAAAGACTTGGACAGAAAGAAAAAGGGTTAAGGTTAGGGTTAGGGATTGGTAAGGGTTCCGTGTAAAAGTGTATTATGAGACTGTCTAGGGTTAGGGTTAGAATTAGACTTGATGGTCATTTAAGGCCAGAACTGAAATTGGGTTAGGGTTAGGGTTAGGTTAGGGTTAGGGATAGGTTAGGGTTAGGGTTAAATCGAAGTTAGGGTTAGGGTTAGGGTTAGGGTTAGGGTTAGGGTAAGGGATGAAAACCACTCCAAGGTCATCCCTCGGCCAATAACTTTTTTTCTGAAGGTGGTAGAGACTTGGAACCCGTGTCCGCCTGGGGGTTTTGGAGGATGCCCTTTCCAACGGTAGCAGTCCCGAGTGTCTAGGACAAGGGGAAGTGCCCGAAAGCTCCGTGGAGGCCATTTCAAAGTCATCCCTCGGTCAATAACTTTTTTTCTGAAGGTCACAGAGACTTGGAAGCGGTGTCCAACCAGGGGTTTTGGAGGACGCCCTTTCCAACGGTACCAGCCCCGAGTTTGTGCGACAAGCAGAGGTGTTCTTTTGGTCGGCAGACTTGGTGTTTGTTGTATTTGGTTGTGTTTTAGGGTTAGTAGTGGAATGAAATTGGCATTGAAAGTGTTGTTAGGGTTAAAGACTTGGACAGAAAGAAAAAGGGTTAAGGTTAGGGTTAGGGATTGGTAAGGGTTCCGTGTAAAAGTGTATTACGAGACTGTCTAGGGTTAGGGTTAGAATTAGACTTGATGGTCATTTAAGGCCAGAACTGAAATTGGGTTAGGGTTAGGGTTAGGTTAGGGTTAGGGATAGGTTAGGGTTAGGGTTAAATCGAAGTTTTAGGGTTCGGGTTCGGGTTCGGGTTCGGGTTAGGGTTAGGGTTAGGGTTAGGATAAGGGATGAAAACCACTCCAAGGTCATCCCTCGGCCAATAACTTTTTTTCTGAAGGTGGTAGAGACTTGGAACCAGTGTCCGCCTGGGGGTTTTGGAGGATGCCCTTTCCAACGGTAGCAGTCCCGAGTGTCTAGGACAAGGGGAAGTGCCCGAAAGCTCCGTGGAGGCCATTTCAAAGTCATCCCTCGGTCAATAACTTTTTTTCTGAAGGCCACAGAGACTTGGAAGCGGTGTCCAACCAGGGGTTTTGGAGGACGCCCTTTCCAACGGTACCAGCCCCGAGTTTGTGCGACAAGCAGAGGTGTTCTTTTGGTCGGCAAACTTGGTGTTTGTTAGGGTTAGGGTTAGGGTTAGGGTTAGGGTTAGGATAAGGGATGAAAACCACTCCAAGGTCATCCCTCGGCCAATAACTTTTTTTCTGAAGGTGGTAGAGACTTGGAACCCGGGTTAGGGTTAGGGTTAGGGTTAGGGTTAGGATAAGGGATGAAAACCACTCCAAGGTCATCCCTCGGCCAATAACTTTTTTTCTGAAGGTGGTAGAGACTTGGAACCCGTGTCCGCCTGGGGGTTTTCGGAGGATGCCCTTTCCAACGGTAGCAGTCCCGAGTGTCTAGGACAAGGGGAAGTGCCCGAAAGCTCCGTGGAGGCCATTTCAAAGTCATCCCTCGGTCAATAACTTTTTTTCTGAAGGTCACAGAGACTTGGAAGCGGTGTCCAACCAGGGGTTTTGGAGGACGCCCTTTCCAACGGTACCAGCCCCGAGTTTGTGCGACAAGCAGAGGTGTTCTTTTGGTCGGCAGACTTGGTGTTTGTTGTATTTGGTTGTGTTTTAGGGTTAGTAGTGGAATGAAATTGGCATTGAAAGTCGTGTTAGGGTTAAAGACTTGGACAGAAAGAAAAAGGGTTAAGGTTAGGGTTAGCGATTGGTAAGGGTTCCGTGTAAAAGTGTATTACTGAGACTGTCTAGGGTTAGGGTTAGAATTAGACTTGATGGTCATTTAAGGCCAGAACTGAAATTGGGTTAGGGTTAGGGTTAGGTTAGGGTTAGGGATAGGTTAGGGTTAGGGTTAAATCGAAGTTTTAGGGTTCGGGTTAGGGTTCGGGTTAGGGTTCGGGTTCGGGTTAGGGTTAGGGTTAGGGTTAGGGTTAGGATAAGGGATGAAAACCACTCCAAGGTCATCCCTCGGCCAATAACTTTTTTTCTGAAGGTGGTAGAGACTTGGAACCAGTGTCCGCCTGGGGGTTTTGGAGGATGCCCTTTCCAACGGTAGCAGTCCCGAGTGTCTAGGACAAGGGGAAGTGCCCGAAAGCTCCGTGGAGGCCATTTCAAAGTCATCCCTCGGTCAATAACTTTTTTTCTGAAGGCCACAGAGACTTGGAAGCGGTGTCCAACCAGGGGTTTTGGAGGACGCCCTTTCCAACGGTACCAGCCCCGAGTTTGTGCGACAAGCAGAGGTGTTCTTTTGGTCGGCAAACTTGGTGTTTGTTAGGGTTAGGGTTAGGGTTAGGGTTAGGATAAGGGATGAAAACCACTCCAAGGTCATCCCTCGGCCAATAACTTTTTTCTGAAGGTGGTAGAGACTTGGAACCCGTGTTAGGGTTAGGGTTAGGGTTAGGGTTAGGATAAGGGATGAAAACCACTCCAAGGTCATCCCTCGGCCAATAACTTTTTTTCTGAAGGTGGTAGAGACTTGGAACCCGTGTCCGCCTGGGGGTTTTCGAGGATGCCCTTTCCAACGGTAGCAGTCCCGAGTGTCTAGGACAAGGGGAAGTGCCCGAAAGCTCCGTGGAGGCCATTTCAAAGTCATCCCTCGGTCAATAACTTTTTTTCTGAAGGTCACAGAGACTTGGAAGCGGTGTCCAACCAGGGGTTTTGGAGGACGCCCTTTCCAACGGTACCAGCCCCGAGTTTGTGCGACAAGCAGAGGTGTTCTTTTGGTCGGCAGACTTGGTGTTTGTTGTATTTGGTTGTGTTTTAGGGTTAGGAGTGGAATGAAATTGGCATTGAAAGTGTTGTTAGGGTTAAAGACTTGGACAGAAAGAAAAAGGGTTAAGGTTAGGGTTAGGGATTGGTAAGGGTTCCGTGTAAAAGTGTATTACGAGACTGTCTAGGGTTAGGGTTAGAATTAGACTTGATGGTCATTTAAGGCCAGAACTGAAATTGGGTTAGGGTTAGGGTTAGGTTAGGGTTAGGGTTAAATCGAAGTTTTAGGGTTCGGGTTAGGGTTCGGGTTAGGGTTCGGGTTAGGGTTCGGGTTCGGGTTAGGGTTAGGGTTAGGGTTAGGATAAGGGATGAAAACCACTCCAAGGTCATCCCTCGGCCAATAACTTTTTTTCTGAAGGTGGTAGAGACTTGGAACCAGTGTCCGCCTGGGGGTTTTGGAGGATGCCCTTTCCAACGGTAGCAGTCCCGAGTGTCTAGGACAAGGGGAAGTGCCCGAAAGCTCCGTGGAGGCCATTTCAAAGTCATCCCTCGGTCAATAACTTTTTTTCTGAAGGCCACAGAGACTTGGAAGCGGTGTCCAACCAGGGGTTTTGGAGGACGCCCTTTCCAACGGTACCAGCCCCGAGTTTGTGCGACAAGCAGAGGTGTTCTTTTGGTCGGCAAACTTGGTGTTTGTTAGGGTTAGGGTTAGGGTTAGGGTTAGGGTTAGGATAAGGGATGAAAACCACTCCAAGGTCATCCCTCGGCCAATAACTTTTTTTCTGAAGGTGGTAGAGACTTGGAACCCGTGTTAGGGTTAGGGTTAGGGTTAGGGTTAGGATAAGGGATGAAAACCACTCCAAGGTCATCCCTCGGCCAATAACTTTTTTTCTGAAGGTGGTAGAGACTTGGAACCCGTGTCCGCCTGGGGGTTTTCGAGGATGCCCTTTCCAACGGTAGCAGTCCCGAGTGTCTAGGACAAGGGGAAGTGCCCGAAAGCTCCGTGGAGGCCATTTCAAAGTCATCCCTCGGTCAATAACTTTTTTTCTGAAGGTCACAGAGACTTGGAAGCGGTGTCCAACCAGGGGTTTTGGAGGACGCCCTTTCCAACGGTACCAGCCCCGAGTTTGTGCGACAAGCAGAGGTGTTCTTTTGGTCGGCAGACTTGGTGTTTGTTGTATTTGGTTGTGTTTTAGGGTTAGGAGTGGAATGAAATTGGCATTGAAAGTGTTGTTAGGGTTAAAGACTTGGACAGAAAGAAAAAGGGTTAAGGTTAGGGTTAGGGATTGGTAAGGGTTCCGTGTAAAAGTGTATTACGAGACTGTCTAGGGTTAGGGTTAGAATTAGACTTGATGGTCATTTAAGGCCAGAACTGAAATTGGGTTAGGGTTAGGGTTAGGTTAGGGTTAGGGATAGGTTAGGGTTAGGGTTAAATCGAAGTTTTAGGGTTCGGGTTAGGGTTCGGGTTAGGGTTCGGGTTCGGGTTAGGGTTAGGGTTAGGGTTAGGATAAGGGATGAAAACCACTCCAAGGTCATCCCTCGGCCAATAACTTTTTTTCTGAAGGTGGTAGAGACTTGGAACCAGTGTCCGCCTGGGGGTTTTGGAGGATGCCCTTTCCAACGGTAGCAGTCCCGAGTGTCTAGGACAAGGGGAAGTGCCCGAAAGCTCCGTGGAGGCCATTTCAAAGTCATCCCTCGGTCAATAACTTTTTTTCTGAAGGCCACAGAGACTTGGAAGCGGTGTCCAACCAGGGGTTTTGGAGGACGCCCTTTCCAACGGTACCAGCCCCGAGTTTGTGCGACAAGCAGAGGTGTTCTTTTGGTCGGCAAACTTGGTGTTTGTTAGGGTTAGGGTTAGGGTTAGGGTTAGGGTTAGGATAAGGGATGAAAACCACTCCAAGGTCATCCCTCGGCCAATAACTTTTTTTCTGAAGGTGGTAGAGACTTGGAACCCGTGTTAGGGTTAGGGTTAGGGTTAGGGTTAGGGTTAGGATAAGGGATGAAAACCACTCCAAGGTCATCCCTCGGCCAATAACTTTTTTTCTGAAGGTGGTAGAGACTTGGAACCCGTGTCCGCCTGGGGGTTTTCGAGGATGCCCTTTCCAACGGTAGCAGTCCCGAGTGTCTAGGACAAGGGGAAGTGCCCGAAAGCTCCGTGGAGGCCATTTCAAAGTCATCCCTCGGTCAATAACTTTTTTTCTGAAGGTCACAGAGACTTGGAAGCGGTGTCCAACCAGGGGTTTTGGAGGACGCCCTTTCCAACGGTACCAGCCCCGAGTTTGTGCGACAAGCAGAGGTGTTCTTTTGGTCGGCAGACTTGGTGTTTGTTGTATTTGGTTGTGTTTTAGGGTTAGTAGTGGAATGAAATTGGCATTGAAAGTGTTGTTAGGGTTAAAGACTTGGACAGAAAGAAAAAGGGTTAAGGTTAGGGTTAGGGATTGGTAAGGGTTCCGTGTAAAAGTGTATTACGAGACTGTCTAGGGTTAGGGTTAGAATTAGACTTGATGGTCATTTAAGGCCAGAACTGAAATTGGGTTAGGGTTAGGGTTAGGTTAGGGTTAGGGATAGGTTAGGGTTAGGGTTAAATCGAAGTTTTAGGGGTTAGGGTTAGGGTTAGGGTTAGGGTTAGGATAAGGGATGAAAACCACTCCAAGGTCATCCCTCGGCCAATAACTTAGGGTTAGGGTTAGGGTTAGGGTTAGGGTTAGGGTTAGGATAAGGGATGAAAACCACTCCAAGGTCATCCCTCGGCCAATAACTTTTTTTCTGAAGGTGGTAGAGACTTGGAACCCGTGTCCGCCTGGGGGTTTTGGAGGATGCCCTTTCCAACGGTAGCAGTCCCGAGTGTCTAGGACAAGGGGAAGTGCCCGAAAGCTCCGTGGAGGCCATTTCAAAGTCATCCCTCGGTCAATAACTTTTTTTCTGAAGGTCACAGAGACTTGGAAGCGGTGTCCAACCAGGGGTTTTGGAGGACGCCCTTTCCAACGGTACCAGCCCCGAGTTTGTGCGACAAGCAGAGGTGTTCTTTTGGTCGGCAAACTTGGTGTTTGTTAGGGTTAGGGTTAGGGTTAGGGTTAGGGTTAGGATAAGGGATGAAAACCACTCCAAGGTCATCCCTCGGCCAATAACTTTTTTTCTGAAGGTGGTAGAGACTTGGAACCCGTGTTAGGGTTAGGGTTAGGGTTAGGGTTAGGATAAGGGATGAAAACCACTCCAAGGTCATCCCTCGGCCAATAACTTTTTTTCTGAAGGTGGTAGAGACTTGGAACCCGTGTCCGCCTGGGGGTTTTCGAGGATGCCCTTTCCAACGGTAGCAGTCCCGAGTGTCTAGGACAAGGGGAAGTGCCCGAAAGCTCCGTGGAGGCCATTTCAAAGTCATCCCTCGGTCAATAACTTTTTTTCTGAAGGTCACAGAGACTTGGAAGCGGTGTCCAACCAGGGGTTTTGGAGGACGCCCTTTCCAACGGTACCAGCCCCGAGTTTGTGCGACAAGCAGAGGTGTTCTTTTGGTCGGCAGACTTGGTGTTTGTTGTATTTGGTTGTGTTTTAGGGTTAGGAGTGGAATGAAATTGGCATTGAAAGTGTTGTTAGGGTTAAAGACTTGGACAGAAAGAAAAAGGGTTAAGGTTAGGGTTAGGGATTGGTAAGGGTTCCGTGTAAAAGTGTATTACGAGACTGTCTAGGGTTAGGGTTAGAATTAGACTTGATGGTCATTTAAGGCCAGAACTGAAATTGGGTTAGGGTTAGGGTTAGGTTAGGGTTAGGGATAGGTTAGGGTTAGGGTTAAATCGAAGTTTTAGGGTTCGGGTTAGGGTTCGGGTTAGGGTTCGGGTTCGGGTTCGGGTTAGGGTTCGGGTTAGGGTTAGGGTTAGGGTTAGGATAAGGGATGAAAACCACTCCAAGGTCATCCCTCGGCCAATAACTTTTTTTCTGAAGGTGGTAGAGACTTGGAACCAGTGTCCGCCTGGGGGTTTTCGAGGATGCCCTTTCCAACGGTATCAGTCCCGAGTTAGGGTTAGGGTTAGGGTTAGGGTTAGGGTTAGGGTTAGGATAAGGGATGAAAACCACTCCAAGGTCATCCCTCGGCCAATAACTTTTTTTCTGAAGGTGGTAGAGACTTGGAACCAGTGTCCGCCTGGGGGTTTTGGAGGATGCCCTTTCCAACGGTAGCAGTCCCGAGTGTCTAGGACAAGGGGAAGTGCCCGAAAGCTCCGTGGAGGCCATTTCAAAGTCATCCCTCGGTCAATAACTTTTTTTCTGAAGGCCACAGAGACTTGGAAGCGGTGTCCAACCAGGGGTTTTGGAGGACGCCCTTTCCAACGGTACCAGCCCCGAGTTTGTGCGACAAGCAGAGGTGTTCTTTTTGTCGGCAAACTTGGTGTTTGTTAGGGTTAGGGTTAGGGTTAGGGTTAGGATAAGGGATGAAAACCACTCCAAGGTCATCCCTCGGCCAATAACTTTTTTTCTGAAGGTGGTAGAGACTTGGAACCCGTGTTAGGGTTAGGGTTAGGGTTAGGGTTAGGATAAGGGATGAAAACCACTCCAAGGTCATCCCTCGGCCAATAACTTTTTTTCTGAAGGTGGTAGAGACTTGGAACCCGTGTCCGCCTGGGGGTTTTCGAGGATGCCCTTTCCAACGGTAGCAGTCCCGAGTGTCTAGGACAAGGGGAAGTGCCCGAAAGCTCCGTGGAGGCCATTTCAAAGTCATCCCTCGGTCAATAACTTTTTTTCTGAAGGTCACAGAGACTTGGAAGCGGTGTCCAACCAGGGGTTTTGGAGGACGCCCTTTCCAACGGTACCAGCCCCGAGTTTGTGCGACAAGCAGAGGTGTTCTTTTGGTCGGCAGACTTGGTGTTTGTTGTATTTGGTTGTGTTTTAGGGTTAGGAGTGGAATGAAATTGGCATTGAAAGTGTTGTTAGGGTTAAAGACTTGGACAGAAAGAAAAAGGGTTAAGGTTAGGGTTAGGGATTGGTAAGGGTTCCGTGTAAAAGTGTATTACGAGACTGTCTAGGGTTAGGGTTAGAATTAGACTTGATGGTCATTTAAGGCCAGAACTGAAATTGGGTTAGGGTTAGGGTTAGGTTAGGGTTAGGGATAGGTTAGGGTTAGGGTTAAATCGAAGTTTTAGGGTTCGGGTTAGGGTTCGGGTTAGGGTTCGGGTTCGGGTTAGGGTTAGGGTTAGGGTTAGGATAAGGGATGAAAACCACTCCAAGGTCATCCCTCGGCCAATAACTTTTTTTCTGAAGGTGGTAGAGACTTGGAACCAGTGTCCGCCTGGGGGTTTTGGAGGATGCCCTTTCCAACGGTAGCAGTCCCGAGTGTCTAGGACAAGGGGAAGTGCCCGAAAGCTCCGTGGAGGCCATTTCAAAGTCATCCCTCGGTCAATAACTTTTTTTCTGAAGGCCACAGAGACTTGGAAGCGGTGTCCAACCAGGGGTTTTGGAGGACGCCCTTTCCAACGGTACCAGCCCCGAGTTTGTGCGACAAGCAGAGGTGTTCTTTTGGTCGGCAAACTTGGTGTTTGTTAGGGTTAGGGTTAGGGTTAGGGTTAGGGTTAGGATAAGGGATGAAAACCACTCCAAGGTCATCCCTCGGCCAATAACTTTTTTTCTGAAGGTGGTAGAGACTTGGAACCCGTGTTAGGGTTAGGGTTAGGGTTAGGGTTAGGATAAGGGATGAAAACCACTCCAAGGTCATCCCTCGGCCAATAACTTTTTTTCTGAAGGTGGTAGAGACTTGGAACCCGTGTCCGCCTGGGGGTTTTCGAGGATGCCCTTTCCAACGGTAGCAGTCCCGAGTGTCTAGGACAAGGGGAAGTGCCCGAAAGCTCCGTGGAGGCCATTTCAAAGTCATCCCTCGGTCAATAACTTTTTTTCTGAAGGTCACAGAGACTTGGAAGCGGTGTCCAACCAGGGGTTTTGGAGGACGCCCTTTCCAACGGTACCAGCCCCGAGTTTGTGCGACAAGCAGAGGTGTTCTTTTGGTCGGCAGACTTGGTGTTTGTTGTATTTGGTTGTGTTTTAGGGTTAGGAGTGGAATGAAATTGGCATTGAAAGTGTTGTTAGGGTTAAAGACTTGGACAGAAAGAAAAAGGGTTAAGGTTAGGGTTAGGGATTGGTAAGGGTTCCGTGTAAAAGTGTATTACGAGACTGTCTAGGGTTAGGGTTAGAATTAGACTTGATGGTCATTTAAGGCCAGAACTGAAATTGGGTTAGGGTTAGGGTTAGGTTAGGGTTAGGGATAGGTTAGGGTTAGGGTTAAATCGAAGTTTTAGGGTTCGGGTTAGGGTTCGGGTTAGGGTTCGGGTTCGGGTTAGGGTTAGGGTTAGGGTTAGGGTTAGGATAAGGGATGAAAACCACTCCAAGGTCATCCCTCGGCCAATAACTTTTTTTCTGAAGGTGGTAGAGACTTGGAACCAGTGTCCGCCTGGGGGTTTTGGAGGATGCCCTTTCCAACGGTAGCAGTCCCGAGTGTCTAGGACAAGGGGAAGTGCCCGAAAGCTCCGTGGAGGCCATTTCAAAGTCATCCCTCGGTCAATAACTTTTTTTCTGAAGGCCACAGAGACTTGGAAGCGGTGTCCAACCAGGGGTTTTGGAGGACGCCCTTTCCAACGGTACCAGCCCCGAGTTTGTGCGACAAGCAGAGGTGTTCTTGTGGTAGGCAAACTTGGTGTTTGTTAGGGTTAGGGTTAGGGTTAGGGTTAGGATAAGGGATGAAAACCACTCCAAGGTCATCCCTCGGCCAATAACTTTTTTTCTGAAGGTGGTAGAGACTTGGAACCCGTGTTAGGGTTAGGGTTAGGGTTAGGGTTAGGATAAGGGATGAAAACCACTCCAAGGTCATCCCTCGGCCAATAACTTTTTTTCTGAAGGTGGTAGAGACTTGGAACCCGTGTCCGCCTGGGGGTTTTCGAGGATGCCCTTTCCAACGGTAGCAGTCCCGAGTGTCTAGGACAAGGGGAAGTGCCCGAAAGCTCCGTGGAGGCCATTTCAAAGTCATCCCTCGGTCAATAACTTTTTTTCTGAAGGTCACAGAGACTTGGAAGCGGTGTCCAACCAGGGGTTTTGGAGGACGCCCTTTCCAACGGTACCAGCCCCGAGTTTGTGCGACAAGCAGAGGTGTTCTTTTGGTCGGCAGACTTGGTGTTTGTTGTATTTGGTTGTGTTTTAGGGTTAGGAGTGGAATGAAATTGGCATTGAAAGTGTTGTTAGGGTTAAAGACTTGGACAGAAAGAAAAAGGGTTAAGGTTAGGGTTAGGGATTGGTAAGGGTTCCGTGTAAAAGTGTATTACGAGACTGTCTAGGGTTAGGGTTAGAATTAGACTTGATGGTCATTTAAGGCCAGAACTGAAATTGGGTTAGGGTTAGGGTTAGGTTAGGGTTAGGGATAGGTTAGGGTTAGGGTTAAATCGAAGTTTTAGGGTTCGGGTTAGGGTTCGGGTTAGGGTTCGGGTTCGGGTTAGGGTTAGGGTTAGGGTTAGGATAAGGGATGAAAACCACTCCAAGGTCATCCCTCGGCCAATAACTTTTTTTCTGAAGGTGGTAGAGACTTGGAACCAGTGTCCGCCTGGGGGTTTTGGAGGATGCCCTTTCCAACGGTAGCAGTCCCGAGTGTCTAGGACAAGGGGAAGTGCCCGAAAGCTCCGTGGAGGCCATTTCAAAGTCATCCCTCGGTCAATAACTTTTTTTCTGAAGGCCACAGAGACTTGGAAGCGGTGTCCAACCAGGGGTTTTGGAGGACGCCCTTTCCAACGGTACCAGCCCCGAGTTTGTGCGACAAGCAGAGGTGTTCTTTTGGTCGGCAAACTTGGTGTTTGTTAGGGTTAGGGTTAGGGTTAGGGTTAGGGTTAGGATAAGGGATGAAAACCACTCCAAGGTCATCCCTCGGCCAATAACTTTTTTTCTGAAGGTGGTAGAGACTTGGAACCCGTGTTAGGGTTAGGGTTAGGGTTAGGGTTAGGATAAGGGATGAAAACCACTCCAAGGTCATCCCTCGGCCAATAACTTTTTTTCTGAAGGTGGTAGAGACTTGGAACCCGTGTCCGCCTGGGGGTTTTCGAGGATGCCCTTTCCAACGGTAGCAGTCCCGAGTGTCTAGGACAAGGGGAAGTGCCCGAAAGCTCCGTGGAGGCCATTTCAAAGTCATCCCTCGGTCAATAACTTTTTTTCTGAAGGTCACAGAGACTTGGAAGCGGTGTCCAACCAGGGGTTTTGGAGGACGCCCTTTCCAACGGTACCAGCCCCGAGTTTGTGCGACAAGCAGAGGTGTTCTTTTGGTCGGCAGACTTGGTGTTTGTTGTATTTGGTTGTGTTTTAGGGTTAGGAGTGGAATGAAATTGGCATTGAAAGTGTTGTTAGGGTTAAAGACTTGGACAGAAAGAAAAAGGGTTAAGGTTAGGGTTAGGGATTGGTAAGGGTTCCGTGTAAAAGTGTATTACGAGACTGTCTAGGGTTAGGGTTAGAATTAGACTTGATGGTCATTTAAGGCCAGAACTGAAATTGGGTTAGGGTTAGGGTTAGGTTAGGGTTAGGGATAGGTTAGGGTTAGGGTTAAATCGAAGTTTTAGGGTTCGGGTTAGGGTTCGGGTTAGGGTTCGGGTTCGGGTTAGGGTTAGGGTTAGGGTTAGGGTTAGGATAAGGGATGAAAACCACTCCAAGGTCATCCCTCGGCCAATAACTTTTTTTCTGAAGGTGGTAGAGACTTGGAACCAGTGTCCGCCTGGGGGTTTTGGAGGATGCCCTTTCCAACGGTAGCAGTCCCGAGTGTCTAGGACAAGGGGAAGTGCCCGAAAGCTCCGTGGAGGCCATTTCAAAGTCATCCCTCGGTCAATAACTTTTTTTCTGAAGGCCACAGAGACTTGGAAGCGGTGTCCAACCAGGGGTTTTGGAGGACGCCCTTTCCAACGGTACCAGCCCCGAGTTTGTGCGACAAGCAGAGGTGTTCTTTTGGTCGGCAAACTTGGTGTTTGTTAGGGTTAGGGTTAGGGTTAGGGTTAGGATAAGGGATGAAAACCACTCCAAGGTCATCCCTCGGCCAATAACTTTTTTTCTGAAGGTGGTAGAGACTTGGAACCCGTGTTAGGGTTAGGGTTAGGGTTAGGGTTAGGATAAGGGATGAAAACCACTCCAAGGTCATCCCTCGGCCAATAACTTTTTTTCTGAAGGTGGTAGAGACTTGGAACCCGTGTCCGCCTGGGGGTTTTCGAGGATGCCCTTTCCAACGGTAGCAGTCCCGAGTGTCTAGGACAAGGGGAAGTGCCCGAAAGCTCCGTGGAGGCCATTTCAAAGTCATCCCTCGGTCAATAACTTTTTTTCTGAAGGTCACAGAGACTTGGAAGCGGTGTCCAACCAGGGGTTTTGGAGGACGCCCTTTCCAACGGTACCAGCCCCGAGTTTGTGCGACAAGCAGAGGTGTTCTTTTGGTCGGCAGACTTGGTGTTTGTTGTATTTGGTTGTGTTTTAGGGTTAGGAGTGGAATGAAATTGGCATTGAAAGTGTTGTTAGGGTTAAAGACTTGGACAGAAAGAAAAAGGGTTAAGGTTAGGGTTAGGGATTGGTAAGGGTTCCGTGTAAAAGTGTATTACGAGACTGTCTAGGGTTAGGGTTAGAATTAGACTTGATGGTCATTTAAGGCCAGAACTGAAATTGGGTTAGGGTTAGGGTTAGGTTAGGGTTAGGGTTAAATCGAAGTTTTAGGGTTCGGGTTAGGGTTCGGGTTAGGGTTCGGGTTAGGGTTCGGGTTCGGGTTAGGGTTAGGGTTAGGGTTAGGATAAGGGATGAAAACCACTCCAAGGTCATCCCTCGGCCAATAACTTTTTTTCTGAAGGTGGTAGAGACTTGGAACCAGTGTCCGCCTGGGGGTTTTGGAGGATGCCCTTTCCAACGGTAGCAGTCCCGAGTGTCTAGGACAAGGGGAAGTGCCCGAAAGCTCCGTGGAGGCCATTTCAAAGTCATCCCTCGGTCAATAACTTTTTTTCTGAAGGCCACAGAGACTTGGAAGCGGTGTCCAACCAGGGGTTTTGGAGGACGCCCTTTCCAACGGTACCAGCCCCGAGTTTGTGCGACAAGCAGAGGTGTTCTTTTGGTCGGCAAACTTGGTGTTTGTTAGGGTTAGGGTTAGGGTTAGGGTTAGGGTTAGGATAAGGGATGAAAACCACTCCAAGGTCATCCCTCGGCCAATAACTTTTTTTCTGAAGGTGGTAGAGACTTGGAACCCGTGTTAGGGTTAGGGTTAGGGTTAGGGTTAGGATAAGGGATGAAAACCACTCCAAGGTCATCCCTCGGCCAATAACTTTTTTTCTGAAGGTGGTAGAGACTTGGAACCCGTGTCCGCCTGGGGGTTTTCGAGGATGCCCTTTCCAACGGTAGCAGTCCCGAGTGTCTAGGACAAGGGGAAGTGCCCGAAAGCTCCGTGGAGGCCATTTCAAAGTCATCCCTCGGTCAATAACTTTTTTTCTGAAGGTCACAGAGACTTGGAAGCGGTGTCCAACCAGGGGTTTTGGAGGACGCCCTTTCCAACGGTACCAGCCCCGAGTTTGTGCGACAAGCAGAGGTGTTCTTTTGGTCGGCAGACTTGGTGTTTGTTGTATTTGGTTGTGTTTTAGGGTTAGGAGTGGAATGAAATTGGCATTGAAAGTGTTGTTAGGGTTAAAGACTTGGACAGAAAGAAAAAGGGTTAAGGTTAGGGTTAGGGATTGGTAAGGGTTCCGTGTAAAAGTGTATTACGAGACTGTCTAGGGTTAGGGTTAGAATTAGACTTGATGGTCATTTAAGGCCAGAACTGAAATTGGGTTAGGGTTAGGGTTAGGTTAGGGTTAGGGATAGGTTAGGGTTAGGGTTAAATCGAAGTTTAGGGTTCGGGTTAGGGTTCGGGTTAGGGTTCGGGTTCGGGTTAGGGTTAGGGTTAGGGTTAGGATAAGGGATGAAAACCACTCCAAGGTCATCCCTCGGCCAATAACTTTTTTTCTGAAGGTGGTAGAGACTTGGAACCAGTGTCCGCCTGGGGGTTTTGGAGGATGCCCTTTCCAACGGTAGCAGTCCCGAGTGTCTAGGACAAGGGGAAGTGCCCGAAAGCTCCGTGGAGGCCATTTCAAAGTCATCCCTCGGTCAATAACTTTTTTTCTGAAGGCCACAGAGACTTGGAAGCGGTGTCCAACCAGGGGTTTTGGAGGACGCCCTTTCCAACGGTACCAGCCCCGAGTTTGTGCGACAAGCAGAGGTGTTCTTTTGGTCGGCAAACTTGGTGTTTGTTAGGGTTAGGGTTAGGGTTAGGGTTAGGGTTAGGATAAGGGATGAAAACCACTCCAAGGTCATCCCTCGGCCAATAACTTTTTTTCTGAAGGTGGTAGAGACTTGGAACCCGTGTTAGGGTTAGGGTTGGGGTTAGGGTTAGGGTTAGGATAAGGGATGAAAACCACTCCAAGGTCATCCCTCGGCCAATAACTTTTTTTCTGAAGGTGGTAGAGACTTGGAACCCGTGTCCGCCTGGGGGTTTTCGAGGATGCCCTTTCCAACGGTAGCAGTCCCGAGTGTCTAGGACAAGGGGAAGTGCCCGAAAGCTCCGTGGAGGCCATTTCAAAGTCATCCCTCGGTCAATAACTTTTTTTCTGAAGGTCACAGAGACTTGGAAGCGGTGTCCAACCAGGGGTTTTGGAGGACGCCCTTTCCAACGGTACCAGCCCCGAGTTTGTGCGACAAGCAGAGGTGTTCTTTTGGTCGGCAGACTTGGTGTTTGTTGTATTTGGTTGTGTTTTAGGGTTAGGAGTGGAATGAAATTGGCATTGAAAGTGTTGTTAGGGTTAAAGACTTGGACAGAAAGAAAAAGGGTTAAGGTTAGGGTTAGGGATTGGTAAGGGTTCCGTGTAAAAGTGTATTACGAGACTGTCTAGGGTTAGGGTTAGAATTAGACTTGATGGTCATTTAAGGCCAGAACTGAAATTGGGTTAGGGTTAGGGTTAGGTTAGGGTTAGGGATAGGTTAGGGTTAGGGTTAAATCGAAGTTTTAGGGTTCGGGTTAGGGTTCGGGTTAGGGTTCGGGTTCGGGTTAGGGTTAGGGTTAGGGTTAGGATAAGGGATGAAAACCACTCCAAGGTCATCCCTCGGCCAATAACTTTTTTCTGAAGGTGGTAGAGACTTGGAACCAGTGTCCGCCTGGGGGTTTTGGAGGATGCCCTTTCCAACGGTAGCAGTCCCGAGTGTCTAGGACAAGGGGAAGTGCCCGAAAGCTCCGTGGAGGCCATTTCAAAGTCATCCCTCGGTCAATAACTTTTTTTCTGAAGGCCACAGAGACTTGGAAGCGGTGTCCAACCAGGGGTTTTGGAGGACGCCCTTTCCAACGGTACCAGCCCCGAGTTTGTGCGACAAGCAGAGGTGTTCTTTTGGTCGGCAAACTTGGTGTTTGTTAGGGTTAGGGTTAGGGTTAGGGTTAGGGTTAGGATAAGGGATGAAAACCACTCCAAGGTCATCCCTCGGCCAATAACTTTTTTTCTGAAGGTGGTAGAGACTTGGAACCCGTGTTAGGGTTAGGGTTAGGGTTAGGGTTAGGGTTAGGATAAGGGATGAAAACCACTCCAAGGTCATCCCTCGGCCAATAACTTTTTTTCTGAAGGTGGTAGAGACTTGGAACCCGTGTCCGCCTGGGGGTTTTCGAGGATGCCCTTTCCAACGGTAGCAGTCCCGAGTGTCTAGGACAAGGGGAAGTGCCCGAAAGCTCCGTGGAGGCCATTTCAAAGTCATCCCTCGGTCAATAACTTTTTTTCTGAAGGTCACAGAGACTTGGAAGCGGTGTCCAACCAGGGGTTTTGGAGGACGCCCTTTCCAACGGTACCAGCCCCGAGTTTGTGCGACAAGCAGAGGTGTTCTTTTGGTCGGCAGACTTGGTGTTTGTTGTATTTGGTTGTGTTTTAGGGTTAGGAGTGGAATGAAATTGGCATTGAAAGTGTTGTTAGGGTTAAAGACTTGGACAGAAAGAAAAAGGGTTAAGGTTAGGGTTAGGGATTGGTAAGGGTTCCGTGTAAAAGTGTATTACGAGACTGTCTAGGGTTAGGGTTAGAATTAGACTTGATGGTCATTTAAGGCCAGAACTGAAATTGGGTTAGGGTTAGGGTTAGGTTAGGGTTAGGGATAGGTTAGGGTTAGGGTTAAATCGAAGTTTTAGGGTTAGGGTTAGGGTTCGGGTTAGGGTTCGGGTTCGGGTTCGGGTTAGGGTTAGGGTTAGGGTTAGGATAAGGGTTAGGGTTAGGGTTAGGGTTAGGGTTAGGGTTAGGGTTAGGGTTAGGGTTAGGGTTAGGGATAAGGGATGAAAACCACTCCAAGGTCATCCCTCGGCCAATAACTTTTTTTCTGAAGGTGGTAGAGACTTGGAACCAGTGTCCGCCTGGGGGTTTTGGAGGATGCCCTTTCCAACGGTATCAGTCCCGAGTTTCTACGACAAGGGGAAGTGCCCGAAAAGCTCCGTGGAGGCCATTTCAAAGTCATCCCTCGGTCAATAACTTTTTTTCTGAAGGCCACAGAGACTTGGAAGCGGTGTCCAACCAGGGGTTTTGGAGGACGCCCTTTCCAACGGTACCAGCCCCGAGTTTGTGCGACAAGCAGAGGTGTTCTTTTGGTCGGCAAACTTGGTGTTTGTTAGGGTTAGGGTTAGGGTTAGGGTTAGGGTTAGGATAAGGGATGAAAACCACTCCAAGGTCATCCCTCGGCCAATAACTTTTTTTCTGAAGGTGGTAGAGACTTGGAACCCGTGTTAGGGTTAGGGTTAGGGTTAGGGTTAGGATAAGGGATGAAAACCACTCCAAGGTCATCCCTCGGCCAATAACTTTTTTTCTGAAGGTGGTAGAGACTTGGAACCCGTGTCCGCCTGGGGGTTTTCGAGGATGCCCTTTCCAACGGTAGCAGTCCCGAGTGTCTAGGACAAGGGGAAGTGCCCGAAAGCTCCGTGGAGGCCATTTCAAAGTCATCCCTCGGTCAATAACTTTTTTTCTGAAGGTCACAGAGACTTGGAAGCGGTGTCCAACCAGGGGTTTTGGAGGACGCCCTTTCCAACGGTACCAGCCCCGAGTTTGTGCGACAAGCAGAGGTGTTCTTTTGGTCGGCAGACTTGGTGTTTGTTGTATTTGGTTGTGTTTTAGGGTTAGGAGTGGAATGAAATTGGCATTGAAAGTGTTGTTAGGGTTAAAGACTTGGACAGAAAGAAAAAGGGTTAAGGTTAGGGTTAGGGATTGGTAAGGGTTCCGTGTAAAAGTGTATTACGAGACTGTCTAGGGTTAGGGTTAGAATTAGACTTGATGGTCATTTAAGGCCAGAACTGAAATTGGGTTAGGGTTAGGGTTAGGTTAGGGTTAGGGATAGGTTAGGGTTAGGGTTAAATCGAAGTTTTAGGGTTCGGGTTAGGGTTCGGGTTAGGGTTCGGGTTCGGGTTAGGGTTAGGGTTAGGGTTAGGATAAGGGATGAAAACCACTCCAAGGTCATCCCTCGGCCAATAACTTTTTTTCTGAAGGTGGTAGAGACTTGGAACCAGTGTCCGCCTGGGGGTTTTGGAGGATGCCCTTTCCAACGGTAGCAGTCCCGAGTGTCTAGGACAAGGGGAAGTGCCCGAAAGCTCCGTGGAGGCCATTTCAAAGTCATCCCTCGGTCAATAACTTTTTTTCTGAAGGCCACAGAGACTTGGAAGCGGTGTCCAACCAGGGGTTTTGGAGGACGCCCTTTCCAACGGTACCAGCCCCGAGTTTGTGCGACAAGCAGAGGTGTTCTTTTGGTCGGCAAACTTGGTGTTTGTTAGGGTTAGGGTTAGGGTTAGGGTTAGGGTTAGGATAAGGGATGAAAACCACTCCAAGGTCATCCCTCGGCCAATAACTTTTTTTCTGAAGGTGGTAGAGACTTGGAACCCGTGTTAGGGTTAGGGTTAGGGTTAGGGTTAGGATAAGGGATGAAAACCACTCCAAGGTCATCCCTCGGCCAATAACTTTTTTTCTGAAGGTGGTAGAGACTTGGAACCCGTGTCCGCCTGGGGGTTTTCGAGGATGCCCTTTCCAACGGTAGCAGTCCCGAGTGTCTAGGACAAGGGGAAGTGCCCGAAAGCTCCGTGGAGGCCATTTCAAAGTCATCCCTCGGTCAATAACTTTTTTTCTGAAGGTCACAGAGACTTGGAAGCGGTGTCCAACCAGGGGTTTTGGAGGACGCCCTTTCCAACGGTACCAGCCCCGAGTTTGTGCGACAAGCAGAGGTGTTCTTTTGGTCGGCAGACTTGGTGTTTGTTGTATTTGGTTGTGTTTTAGGGTTAGGAGTGGAATGAAATTGGCATTGAAAGTGTTGTTAGGGTTAAAGACTTGGACAGAAAGAAAAAGGGTTAAGGTTAGGGTTAGGGATTGGTAAGGGTTCCGTGTAAAAGTGTATTACGAGACTGTCTAGGGTTAGGGTTAGAATTAGACTTGATGGTCATTTAAGGCCAGAACTGAAATTGGGTTAGGGTTAGGGTTAGGTTAGGGTTAGGGTTAGGGTTAGGGTTAGGGTTCGGGTTAGGGTTCGGGTTAGGGTTCGGGTTCGGGTTAGGGTTAGGGTTAGGGTTAGGATAAGGGATGAAAACCACTCCAAGGTCATCCCTCGGCCAATAACTTTTTTTCTGAAGGTGGTAGAGACTTGGAACCAGTGTCCGCCTGGGGGTTTTGGAGGATGCCCTTTCCAACGGTAGCAGTCCCGAGTGTCTAGGACAAGGGGAAGTGCCCGAAAGCTCCGTGGAGGCCATTTCAAAGTCATCCCTCGGTCAATAACTTTTTTTCTGAAGGCCACAGAGACTTGGAAGCGGTGTCCAACCAGGGGTTTTGGAGGACGCCCTTTCCAACGGTACCAGCCCCGAGTTTGTGCGACAAGCAGAGGTGTTCTTTTGGTCGGCAAACTTGGTGTTTGTTAGGGTTAGGGTTAGGGTTAGGGTTAGGGTTAGGATAAGGGATGAAAACCACTCCAAGGTCATCCCTCGGCCAATAACTTTTTTTCTGAAGGTGGTAGAGACTTGGAACCCGTGTTAGGGTTAGGGTTAGGGTTAGGGTTAGGATAAGGGATGAAAACCACTCCAAGGTCATCCCTCGGCCAATAACTTTTTTTCTGAAGGTGGTAGAGACTTGGAACCCGTGTCCGCCTGGGGGTTTTCGAGGATGCCCTTTCCAACGGTAGCAGTCCCGAGTGTCTAGGACAAGGGGAAGTGCCCGAAAGCTCCGTGGAGGCCATTTCAAAGTCATCCCTCGGTCAATAACTTTTTTTCTGAAGGTCACAGAGACTTGGAAGCGGTGTCCAACCAGGGGTTTTGGAGGACGCCCTTTCCAACGGTACCAGCCCCGAGTTTGTGCGACAAGCAGAGGTGTTCTTTTGGTCGGCAGACTTGGTGTTTGTTGTATTTGGTTGTGTTTTAGGGTTAGGAGTGGAATGAAATTGGCATTGAAAGTGTTGTTAGGGTTAAAGACTTGGACAGAAAGAAAAAGGGTTAAGGTTAGGGTTAGGGATTGGTAAGGGTTCCGTGTAAAAGTGTATTACGAGACTGTCTAGGGTTAGGGTTAGAATTAGACTTGATGGTCATTTAAGGCCAGAACTGAAATTGGGTTAGGGTTAGGGTTAGGTTAGGGTTAGGGATAGGTTAGGGTTAGGGTTAAATCGAAGTTTTAGGGTTCGGGTTAGGGTTCGGGTTAGGGTTCGGGTTCGGGTTAGGGTTAGGGTTAGGGTTAGGATAAGGGATGAAAACCACTCCAAGGTCATCCCTCGGCCAATAACTTTTTTTCTGAAGGTGGTAGAGACTTGGAACCAGTGTCCGCCTGGGGGTTTTGGAGGATGCCCTTTCCAACGGTAGCAGTCCCGAGTGTCTAGGACAAGGGGAAGTGCCCGAAAGCTCCGTGGAGGCCATTTCAAAGTCATCCCTCGGTCAATAACTTTTTTTCTGAAGGCCACAGAGACTTGGAAGCGGTGTCCAACCAGGGGTTTTGGAGGACGCCCTTTCCAACGGTACCAGCCCCGAGTTTGTGCGACAAGCAGAGGTGTTCTTTTGGTCGGCAAACTTGGTGTTTGTTAGGGTTAGGGTTAGGGTTAGGGTTAGGGTTAGGATAAGGGATGAAAACCACTCCAAGGTCATCCCTCGGCCAATAACTTTTTTTCTGAAGGTGGTAGAGACTTGGAACCCGTGTTAGGGTTAGGGTTAGGGTTAGGGTTAGGGTTAGGATAAGGGATGAAAACCACTCCAAGGTCATCCCTCGGCCAATAACTTTTTTTCTGAAGGTGGTAGAGACTTGGAACCCGTGTCCGCCTGGGGGTTTTCGAGGATGCCCTTTCCAACGGTAGCAGTCCCGAGTGTCTAGGACAAGGGGAAGTGCCCGAAAGCTCCGTGGAGGCCATTTCAAAGTCATCCCTCGGTCAATAACTTTTTTTCTGAAGGTCACAGAGACTTGGAAGCGGTGTCCAACCAGGGGTTTTGGAGGACGCCCTTTCCAACGGTACCAGCCCCGAGTTTGTGCGACAAGCAGAGGTGTTCTTTTGGTCGGCAGACTTGGTGTTTGTTGTATTTGGTTGTGTTTTAGGGTTAGGAGTGGAATGAAATTGGCATTGAAAGTGTTGTTAGGGTTAAAGACTTGGACAGAAAGAAAAAGGGTTAAGGTTAGGGTTAGGGATTGGTAAGGGTTCCGTGTAAAAGTGTATTACGAGACTGTCTAGGGTTAGGGTTAGAATTAGACTTGATGGTCATTTAAGGCCAGAACTGAAATTGGGTTAGGGTTAGGGTTAGGTTAGGGTTAGGGATAGGTTAGGGTTAGGGTTAAATCGAAGTTTTAGGGTTCGGGTTAGGGTTCGGGTTAGGGTTCGGGTTCGGGTTCGGGTTAGGGTTCGGGTTAGGGTTAGGGTTAGGGTTAGGATAAGGGATGAAAACCACTCCAAGGTCATCCCTCGGCCAATAACTTTTTTTCTGAAGGTGGTAGAGACTTGGAACCAGTGTCCGCCTGGGGGTTTTTGAGGATGCCCTTTCCAACGGTATCAGTCCCGAGTTAGGGTTAGGGTTAGGGTTAGGGTTAGGGTTAGGGTTAGGATAAGGGATGAAAACCACTCCAAGGTCATCCCTCGGCCAATAACTTTTTTTCTGAAGGTGGTAGAGACTTGGAACCAGTGTCCGCCTGGGGGTTTTGGAGGATGCCCTTTCCAACGGTAGCAGTCCCGAGTGTCTAGGACAAGGGGAAGTGCCCGAAAGCTCCGTGGAGGCCATTTCAAAGTCATCCCTCGGTCAATAACTTTTTTTCTGAAGGCCACAGAGACTTGGAAGCGGTGTCCAACCAGGGGTTTTGGAGGACGCCCTTTCCAACGGTACCAGCCCCGAGTTTGTGCGACAAGCAGAGGTGTTCTTTTGGTCGGCAAACTTGGTGTTTGTTAGGGTTAGGGTTAGGGTTAGGGTTAGGGTTAGGATAAGGGATGAAAACCACTCCAAGGTCATCCCTCGGCCAATAACTTTTTTTCTGAAGGTGGTAGAGACTTGGAACCCGTGTTAGGGTTAGGGTTAGGGTTAGGGTTAGGATAAGGGATGAAAACCACTCCAAGGTCATCCCTCGGCCAATAACTTTTTTTCTGAAGGTGGTAGAGACTTGGAACCCGTGTCCGCCTGGGGGTTTTCGAGGATGCCCTTTCCAACGGTAGCAGTCCCGAGTGTCTAGGACAAGGGGAAGTGCCCGAAAGCTCCGTGGAGGCCATTTCAAAGTCATCCCTCGGTCAATAACTTTTTTTCTGAAGGTCACAGAGACTTGGAAGCGGTGTCCAACCAGGGGTTTTGGAGGACGCCCTTTCCAACGGTACCAGCCCCGAGTTTGTGCGACAAGCAGAGGTGTTCTTTTGGTCGGCAGACTTGGTGTTTGTTGTATTTGGTTGTGTTTTAGGGTTAGGAGTGGAATGAAATTGGCATTGAAAGTGTTGTTAGGGTTAAAGACTTGGACAGAAAGAAAAAGGGTTAAGGTTAGGGTTAGGGATTGGTAAGGGTTCCGTGTAAAAGTGTATTACGAGACTGTCTAGGGTTAGGGTTAGAATTAGACTTGATGGTCATTTAAGGCCAGAACTGAAATTGGGTTAGGGTTAGGGTTAGGTTAGGGTTAGGGATAGGTTAGGGTTAGGGTTAAATCGAAGTTTTAGGGTTAGGGTTAGGGTTCGGGTTAGGGTTCGGGTTCGGGTTCGGGTTAGGGTTAGGGTTAGGGTTAGGATAAGGGTTAGGGTTAGGGTTAGGGTTAGGGTTAGGGTTAGGGTTAGGGTTAGGGTTAGGGTTAGGGTTAGGGTTAGGATAAGGGATGAAAACCACTCCAAGGTCATCCCTCGGCCAATAACTTTTTTTCTGAAGGTGGTAGAGACTTGGAACCAGTGTCCGCCTGGGGGTTTTGGAGGATGCCCTTTCCAACGGTAGCAGTCCCGAGTGTCTAGGACAAGGGGAAGTGCCCAAAAGCTCCGTGGAGGCCATTTCAAAGTCATCCCTCGGTCAATAACTTTTTTTCTGAAGGCCACAGAGACTTGGAAGCGGTGTCCAACCAGGGGTTTTGGAGGACGCCCTTTCCAACGGTACCAGCCCCGAGTTTGTGCGACAAGCAGAGGTGTTCTTTTGGTCGGCAAACTTGGTGTTTGTTAGGGTTAGGGTTAGGGTTAGGGTTAGGGTTAGGATAAGGGATGAAAACCACTCCAAGGTCATCCCTCGGCCAATAACTTTTTTTCTGAAGGTGGTAGAGACTTGGAACCCGTGTTAGGGTTAGGGTTAGGGTTAGGGTTAGGATAAGGGATGAAAACCACTCCAAGGTCATCCCTCGGCCAATAACTTTTTTTCTGAAGGTGGTAGAGACTTGGAACCCGTGTCCGCCTGGGGGTTTTCGAGGATGCCCTTTCCAACGGTAGCAGTCCCGAGTGTCTAGGACAAGGGGAAGTGCCCGAAAGCTCCGTGGAGGCCATTTCAAAGTCATCCCTCGGTCAATAACTTTTTTTCTGAAGGTCACAGAGACTTGGAAGCGGTGTCCAACCAGGGGTTTTGGAGGACGCCCTTTCCAACGGTACCAGCCCCGAGTTTGTGCGACAAGCAGAGGTGTTCTTTTGGTCGGCAGACTTGGTGTTTGTTGTATTTGGTTGTGTTTTAGGGTTAGGAGTGGAATGAAATTGGCATTGAAAGTGTTGTTAGGGTTAAAGACTTGGACAGAAAGAAAAAGGGTTAAGGTTAGGGTTAGGGATTGGTAAGGGTTCCGTGTAAAAGTGTATTACGAGACTGTCTAGGGTTAGGGTTAGAATTAGACTTGATGGTCATTTAAGGCCAGAACTGAAATTGGGTTAGGGTTAGGGTTAGGTTAGGGTTAGGGATAGGTTAGGGTTAGGGTTAAATCGAAGTTTTAGGGTTCGGGTTAGGGTTCGGGTTCGGGTTAGGGTTAGGGTTAGGGTTAGGGTTAGGATAAGGGATGAAAACCACTCCAAGGTCATCCCTCGGCCAATAACTTTTTTTCTGAAGGTGGTAGAGACTTGGAACCAGTGTCCGCCTGGGGGTTTTGGAGGATGCCCTTTCCAACGGTAGCAGTCCCGAGTGTCTAGGACAAGGGGAAGTGCCCGAAAGCTCCGTGGAGGCCATTTCAAAGTCATCCCTCGGTCAATAACTTTTTTTCTGAAGGCCACAGAGACTTGGAAGCGGTGTCCAACCAGGGGTTTTGGAGGACGCCCTTTCCAACGGTACCAGCCCCGAGTTTGTGCGACAAGCAGAGGTGTTCTTGTGGTCGGCAAACTTGGTGTTTGTTAGGGTTAGGGTTAGGGTTAGGGTTAGGATAAGGGATGAAAACCACTCCAAGGTCATCCCTCGGCCAATAACTTTTTTTCTGAAGGTGGTAGAGACTTGGAACCCGTGTTAGGGTTAGGGTTAGGGTTAGGGTTAGGATAAGGGATGAAAACCACTCCAAGGTCATCCCTCGGCCAATAACTTTTTTTCTGAAGGTGGTAGAGACTTGGAACCCGTGTCCGCCTGGGGGTTTTCGAGGATGCCCTTTCCAACGGTAGCAGTCCCGAGTGTCTAGGACAAGGGGAAGTGCCCGAAAGCTCCGTGGAGGCCATTTCAAAGTCATCCCTCGGTCAATAACTTTTTTTCTGAAGGTCACAGAGACTTGGAAGCGGTGTCCAACCAGGGGTTTTGGAGGACGCCCTTTCCAACGGTACCAGCCCCGAGTTTGTGCGACAAGCAGAGGTGTTCTTTTGGTCGGCAGACTTGGTGTTTGTTGTATTTGGTTGTGTTTTAGGGTTAGGAGTGGAATGAAATTGGCATTGAAAGTGTTGTTAGGGTTAAAGACTTGGACAGAAAGAAAAAGGGTTAAGGTTAGGGTTAGGGATTGGTAAGGGTTCCGTGTAAAAGTGTATTACGAGACTGTCTAGGGTTAGGGTTAGAATTAGACTTGATGGTCATTTAAGGCCAGAACTGAAATTGGGTTAGGGTTAGGGTTAGGTTAGGGTTAGGGATAGGTTAGGGTTAGGGTTAAATCGAAGTTTTAGGGTTAGGGTTAGGGTTCGGGTTAGGGTTCGGGTTCGGGTTAGGGTTAGGGTTAGGGTTAGGATAAGGGATGAAAACCACTCCAAGGTCATCCCTCGGCCAATAACTTTTTTTCTGAAGGTGGTAGAGACTTGGAACCCGTGTCCGCCTGGGGGTTTTGGAGGATGCCCTTTCCAACGGTAGCAGTCCCGAGTGTCTAGGACAAGGGGAAGTGCCCGAAAGCTCCGTGGAGGCCATTTCAAAGTCATCCCTCGGTCAATAACTTTTTTTCTGAAGGCCACAGAGACTTGGAAGCGGTGTCCAACCAGGGGTTTTGGAGGACGCCCTTTCCAACGGTACCAGCCCCGAGTTTGTGCGACAAGCAGAGGTGTTCTTTTGGTCGGCAAACTTGGTGTTTGTTAGGGTTAGGGTTAGGGTTAGGGTTAGGATAAGGGATGAAAACCACTCCAAGGTCATCCCTCGGCCAATAACTTTTTTTCTGAAGGTGGTAGAGACTTGGAACCCGTGTTAGGGTTAGGGTTAGGGTTAGGGTTAGGATAAGGGATGAAAACCACTCCAAGGTCATCCCTCGGCCAATAACTTTTTTTCTGAAGGTGGTAGAGACTTGGAACCCGTGTCCGCCTGGGGGTTTTCGAGGATGCCCTTTCCAACGGTAGCAGTCCCGAGTGTCTAGGACAAGGGGAAGTGCCCGAAAGCTCCGTGGAGGCCATTTCAAAGTCATCCCTCGGTCAATAACTTTTTTTCTGAAGGTCACAGAGACTTGGAAGCGGTGTCCAACCAGGGGTTTTGGAGGACGCCCTTTCCAACGGTACCAGCCCCGAGTTTGTGCGACAAGCAGAGGTGTTCTTTTGGTCGGCAGACTTGGTGTTTGTTGTATTTGGTTGTGTTTTAGGGTTAGGAGTGGAATGAAATTGGCATTGAAAGTGTTGTTAGGGTTAAAGACTTGGACAGAAAGAAAAAGGGTTAAGGTTAGGGTTAGGGATTGGTAAGGGTTCCGTGTAAAAGTGTATTACGAGACTGTCTAGGGTTAGGGTTAGAATTAGACTTGATGGTCATTTAAGGCCAGAACTGAAATTGGGTTAGGGTTAGGGTTAGGTTAGGGTTAGGGTTAAATCGAAGTTTTAGGGTTCGGGTTAGGGTTCGGGTTAGGGTTCGGGTTAGGGTTCGGGTTAGGGTTAGGGTTAGGGTTAGGGTTAGGATAAGGGATGAAAACCACTCCAAGGTCATCCCTCGGCCAATAACTTTTTTTCTGAAGGTGGTAGAGACTTGGAACCAGTGTCCGCCTGGGGGTTTTGGAGGATGCCCTTTCCAACGGTAGCAGTCCCGAGTGTCTAGGACAAGGGGAAGTGCCCGAAAGCTCCGTGGAGGCCATTTCAAAGTCATCCCTCGGTCAATAACTTTTTTTCTGAAGGCCACAGAGACTTGGAAGCGGTGTCCAACCAGGGGTTTTGGAGGACGCCCTTTCCAACGGTACCAGCCCCGAGTTTGTGCGACAAGCAGAGGTGTTCTTTTGGTCGGCAGACTTGGTGTTTGTTGTTAGGGTTAGGGTTAGGGTTAGGGTTAGGGTTAGGATAAGGGATGAAAACCACTCCAAGGTCATCCCTCGGCCAATAACTTTTTTTCTGAAGGTGGTAGAGACTTGGAACCCGTGTTAGGGTTAGGGTTAGGGTTAGGGTTAGGATAAGGGATGAAAACCACTCCAAGGTCATCCCTCGGCCAATAACTTTTTTTCTGAAGGTGGTAGAGACTTGGAACCCGTGTCCGCCTGGGGGTTTTCGAGGATGCCCTTTCCAACGGTAGCAGTCCCGAGTGTCTAGGACAAGGGGAAGTGCCCGAAAGCTCCGTGGAGGCCATTTCAAAGTCATCCCTCGGTCAATCACTTTTTTTCTGAAGGTCACAGAGACTTGGAAGCGGTGTCCAACCAGGGGTTTTGGAGGACGCCCTTTCCAACGGTACCAGCCCCGAGTTTGTGCGACAAGCAGAGGTGTTCTTTTGGTCGGCAGACTTGGTGTTTGTTGTATTTGGTTGTGTTTTAGGGTTAGGAGTGGAATGAAATTGGCATTGAAAGTGTTGTTAGGGTTAAAGACTTGGACAGAAAGAAAAAGGGTTAAGGTTAGGGTTAGGGATTGGTAAGGGTTCCGTGTAAAAGTGTATTACGAGACTGTCTAGGGTTAGGGTTAGAATTAGACTTGATGGTCATTTAAGGCCAGAACTGAAATTGGGTTAGGGTTAGGGTTAGGTTAGGGTTAGGGATAGGTTAGGGTTAGGGTTAAATCGAAGTTTTAGGGTTAGGGTTAGGGTTCGGGTTAGGGTTCGGGTTCGGGTTAGGGTTAGGGTTAGGGTTAGGATAAGGGATGAAAACCACTCCAAGGTCATCCCTCGGCCAATAACTTTTTTTCTGAAGGTGGTAGAGACTTGGAACCAGTGTCCGCCTGGGGGTTTTGGAGGATGCCCTTTCCAACGGTAGCAGTCCCGAGTGTCTAGGACAAGGGGAAGTGCCCGAAAGCTCCGTGGAGGCCATTTCAAAGTCATCCCTCGGTCAATAACTTTTTTTCTGAAGGCCACAGAGACTTGGAAGCGGTGTCCAACCAGGGGTTTTGGAGGACGCCCTTTCCAACGGTACCAGCCCCGAGTTTGTGCGACAAGCAGAGGTGTTCTTTTGGTCGGCAAACTTGGTGTTTGTTAGGGTTAGGGTTAGGGTTAGGGTTAGGATAAGGGATGAAAACCACTCCAAGGTCATCCCTCGGCCAATAACTTTTTTTCTGAAGGTGGTAGAGACTTGGAACCCGTGTTAGGGTTAGGGTTAGGGTTAGGGTTAGGGTTAGGATAAGGGATGAAAACCACTCCAAGGTCATCCCTCGGCCAATAACTTTTTTTCTGAAGGTGGTAGAGACTTGGAACCCGTGTCCGCCTGGGGGTTTTCGAGGATGCCCTTTCCAACGGTAGCAGTCCCGAGTGTCTAGGACAAGGGGAAGTGCCCGAAAGCTCCGTGGAGGCCATTTCAAAGTCATCCCTCGGTCAATAACTTTTTTTCTGAAGGTCACAGAGACTTGGAAGCGGTGTCCAACCAGGGGTTTTGGAGGACGCCCTTTCCAACGGTACCAGCCCCGAGTTTGTGCGACAAGCAGAGGTGTTCTTTTGGTCGGCAGACTTGGTGTTTGTTGTATTTGGTTGTGTTTTAGGGTTAGGAGTGGAATGAAATTGGCATTGAAAGTGTTGTTAGGGTTAAAGACTTGGACAGAAAGAAAAAGGGTTAAGGTTAGGGTTAGGGATTGGTAAGGGTTCCGTGTAAAAGTGTATTACGAGACTGTCTAGGGTTAGGGTTAGAATTAGACTTGATGGTCATTTAAGGCCAGAACTGAAATTGGGTTAGGGTTAGGGTTAGGTTAGGGTTAGGGATAGGTTAGGGTTAGGGTTAAATCGAAGTTTTAGGGTTCGGGTTAGGGTTCGGGTTAGGGTTCGGGTTCGGGTTCGGGTTAGGGTTAGGGTTAGGGTTAGGGTTAGGGTTAGGATAAGGGATGAAAACCACTCCAAGGTCATCCCTCGGCCAATAACTTTTTTTCTGAAGGTGGTAGAGACTTGGAACCAGTGTCCGCCTGGGGGTTTTTGAGGATGCCCTTTCCAACGGTATCAGTCCCGAGTTAGGGTTAGGGTTAGGGTTAGGGTTAGGGTTAGGGTTAGGATAAGGGATGAAAACCACTCCAAGGTCATCCCTCGGCCAATAACTTTTTTTCTGAAGGTGGTAGAGACTTGGAACCAGTGTCCGCCTGGGGGTTTTGGAGGATGCCCTTTCCAACGGTAGCAGTCCCGAGTGTCTAGGACAAGGGGAAGTGCCCGAAAGCTCCGTGGAGGCCATTTCAAAGTCATCCCTCGGTCAATAACTTTTTTTCTGAAGGCCACAGAGACTTGGAAGCGGTGTCCAACCAGGGGTTTTGGAGGACGCCCTTTCCAACGGTACCAGCCCCGAGTTTGTGCGACAAGCAGAGGTGTTCTTTTGGTCGGCAAACTTGGTGTTTGTTAGGGTTAGGGTTAGGGTTAGGGTTAGGATAAGGGATGAAAACCACTCCAAGGTCATCCCTCGGCCAATAACTTTTTTTCTGAAGGTGGTAGAGACTTGGAACCCGTGTTAGGGTTAGGGTTAGGGTTAGGGTTAGGATAAGGGATGAAAACCACTCCAAGGTCATCCCTCGGCCAATAACTTTTTTTCTGAAGGTGGTAGAGACTTGGAACCCGTGTCCGCCTGGGGGTTTTCGAGGATGCCCTTTCCAACGGTAGCAGTCCCGAGTGTCTAGGACAAGGGGAAGTGCCCGAAAGCTCCGTGGAGGCCATTTCAAAGTCATCCCTCGGTCAATAACTTTTTTTCTGAAGGTCACAGAGACTTGGAAGCGGTGTCCAACCAGGGGTTTTGGAGGACGCCCTTTCCAACGGTACCAGCCCCGAGTTTGTGCGACAAGCAGAGGTGTTCTTTTGGTCGGCAGACTTGGTGTTTGTTGTATTTGGTTGTGTTTTAGGGTTAGGAGTGGAATGAAATTGGCATTGAAAGTGTTGTTAGGGTTAAAGACTTGGACAGAAAGAAAAAGGGTTAAGGTTAGGGTTAGGGATTGGTAAGGGTTCCGTGTAAAAGTGTATTACGAGACTGTCTAGGGTTAGGGTTAGAATTAGACTTGATGGTCATTTAAGGCCAGAACTGAAATTGGGTTAGGGTTAGGGTTAGGTTAGGGTTAGGGATAGGTTAGGGTTAGGGTTAAATCGAAGTTTTAGGGTTCGGGTTAGGGTTCGGGTTAGGGTTCGGGTTCGGGTTAGGGTTAGGGTTAGGGTTAGGATAAGGGATGAAAACCACTCCAAGGTCATCCCTCGGCCAATAACTTTTTTTCTGAAGGTGGTAGAGACTTGGAACCAGTGTCCGCCTGGGGGTTTTGGAGGATGCCCTTTCCAACGGTAGCAGTCCCGAGTGTCTAGGACAAGGGGAAGTGCCCGAAAGCTCCGTGGAGGCCATTTCAAAGTCATCCCTCGGTCAATAACTTTTTTTCTGAAGGCCACAGAGACTTGGAAGCGGTGTCCAACCAGGGGTTTTGGAGGACGCCCTTTCCAACGGTACCAGCCCCGAGTTTGTGCGACAAGCAGAGGTGTTCTTTTGGTCGGCAAACTTGGTGTTTGTTAGGGTTAGGGTTAGGGTTAGGGTTAGGGTTAGGATAAGGGATGAAAACCACTCCAAGGTCATCCCTCGGCCAATAACTTTTTTTCTGAAGGTGGTAGAGACTTGGAACCCGTGTTAGGGTTAGGGTTAGGGTTAGGGTTAGGATAAGGGATGAAAACCACTCCAAGG
The DNA here is from genome assembly GCF_902362185.1 of Chanos chanos. Classification (NCBI taxonomy): domain Eukaryota; kingdom Metazoa; phylum Chordata; class Actinopteri; order Gonorynchiformes; family Chanidae; genus Chanos; species Chanos chanos. The sequence goes on from NC_044502.1 coordinate 48,330,147, forward strand.
TCATCCCTCGGCCAATAACTTTTTTTCTGAAGGTGGTAGAGACTTGGAACCCGTGTCCGCCTGGGGGTTTTCGAGGATGCCCTTTCCAACGGTAGCAGTCCCGAGTGTCTAGGACAAGGGGAAGTGCCCGAAAGCTCCGTGGAGGCCATTTCAAAGTCATCCCTCGGTCAATAACTTTTTTTCTGAAGGTCACAGAGACTTGGAAGCGGTGTCCAACCAGGGGTTTTGGAGGACGCCCTTTCCAACGGTACCAGCCCCGAGTTTGTGCGACAAGCAGAGGTGTTCTTTTGGTCGGCAGACTTGGTGTTTGTTGTATTTGGTTGTGTTTTAGGGTTAGGAGTGGAATGAAATTGGCATTGAAAGTGTTGTTAGGGTTAAAGACTTGGACAGAAAGAAAAAGGGTTAAGGTTAGGGTTAGGGATTGGTAAGGGTTCCGTGTAAAAGTGTATTACGAGACTGTCTAGGGTTAGGGTTAGAATTAGACTTGATGGTCATTTAAGGCCAGAACTGAAATTGGGTTAGGGTTAGGGTTAGGTTAGGGTTAGGGATAGGTTAGGGTTAGGGTTAAATCGAAGTTTTAGGGTTCGGGTTAGGGTTCGGGTTAGGGTTCGGGTTCGGGTTAGGGTTAGGGTTAGGGTTAGGGTTAGGATAAGGGATGAAAACCACTCCAAGGTCATCCCTCGGCCAATAACTTTTTTTCTGAAGGTGGTAGAGACTTGGAACCAGTGTCCGCCTGGGGGTTTTGGAGGATGCCCTTTCCAACGGTAGCAGTCCCGAGTGTCTAGGACAAGGGGAAGTGCCCGAAAGCTCCGTGGAGGCCATTTCAAAGTCATCCCTCGGTCAATAACTTTTTTTCTGAAGGCCACAGAGACTTGGAAGCGGTGTCCAACCAGGGGTTTTGGAGGACGCCCTTTCCAACGGTACCAGCCCCGAGTTTGTGCGACAAGCAGAGGTGTTCTTTTGGTCGGCAAACTTGGTGTTTGTTAGGGTTAGGGTTAGGGTTAGGGTTAGGATAAGGGATGAAAACCACTCCAAGGTCATCCCTCGGCCAATAACTTTTTTTCTGAAGGTGGTAGAGACTTGGAACCCGTGTTAGGGTTAGGGTTAGGGTTAGGGTTAGGATAAGGGATGAAAACCACTCCAAGGTCATCCCTCGGCCAATAACTTTTTTTCTGAAGGTGGTAGAGACTTGGAACCCGTGTCCGCCTGGGGGTTTTCGAGGATGCCCTTTCCAACGGTAGCAGTCCCGAGTGTCTAGGACAAGGGGAAGTGCCCGAAAGCTCCGTGGAGGCCATTTCAAAGTCATCCCTCGGTCAATAACTTTTTTTCTGAAGGTCACAGAGACTTGGAAGCGGTGTCCAACCAGGGGTTTTGGAGGACGCCCTTTCCAACGGTACCAGCCCCGAGTTTGTGCGACAAGCAGAGGTGTTCTTTTGGTCGGCAGACTTGGTGTTTGTTGTATTTGGTTGTGTTTTAGGGTTAGGAGTGGAATGAAATTGGCATTGAAAGTGTTGTTAGGGTTAAAGACTTGGACAGAAAGAAAAAGGGTTAAGGTTAGGGTTAGGGATTGGTAAGGGTTCCGTGTAAAAGTGTATTACGAGACTGTCTAGGGTTAGGGTTAGAATTAGACTTGATGGTCATTTAAGGCCAGAACTGAAATTGGGTTAGGGTTAGGGTTAGGTTAGGGTTAGGGTTAAATCGAAGTTTTAGGGTTCGGGTTAGGGTTCGGGTTAGGGTTCGGGTTAGGGTTCGGGTTCGGGTTAGGGTTAGGGTTAGGGTTAGGATAAGGGATGAAAACCACTCCAAGGTCATCCCTCGGCCAATAACTTTTTTTCTGAAGGTGGTAGAGACTTGGAACCAGTGTCCGCCTGGGGGTTTTGGAGGATGCCCTTTCCAACGGTGGCAGTCCCGAGTGTCTAGGACAAGGGGAAGTGCCCGAAAGCTCCGTGGAGGCCATTTCAAAGTCATCCCTCGGTCAATAACTTTTTTTCTGAAGGCCACAGAGACTTGGAAGCGGTGTCCAACCAGGGGTTTTGGAGGACGCCCTTTCCAACGGTACCAGCCCCGAGTTTGTGCGACAAGCAGAGGTGTTCTTTTGGTCGGCAAACTTGGTGTTTGTTAGGGTTAGGGTTAGGGTTAGGGTTAGGGTTAGGATAAGGGATGAAAACCACTCCAAGGTCATCCCTCGGCCAATAACTTTTTTTCTGAAGGTGGTAGAGACTTGGAACCCGTGTTAGGGTTAGGGTTAGGGTTAGGGTTAGGATAAGGGATGAAAACCACTCCAAGGTCATCCCTCGGCCAATAACTTTTTTTCTGAAGGTGGTAGAGACTTGGAACCCGTGTCCGCCTGGGGGTTTTCGAGGATGCCCTTTCCAACGGTAGCAGTCCCGAGTGTCTAGGACAAGGGGAAGTGCCCGAAAGCTCCGTGGAGGCCATTTCAAAGTCATCCCTCGGTCAATAACTTTTTTTCTGAAGGTCACAGAGACTTGGAAGCGGTGTCCAACCAGGGGTTTTGGAGGACGCCCTTTCCAACGGTACCAGCCCCGAGTTTGTGCGACAAGCAGAGGTGTTCTTTTGGTCGGCAGACTTGGTGTTTGTTGTATTTGGTTGTGTTTTAGGGTTAGGAGTGGAATGAAATTGGCATTGAAAGTGTTGTTAGGGTTAAAGACTTGGACAGAAAGAAAAAGGGTTAAGGTTAGGGTTAGGGATTGGTAAGGGTTCCGTGTAAAAGTGTATTACGAGACTGTCTAGGGTTAGGGTTAGAATTAGACTTGATGGTCATTTAAGGCCAGAACTGAAATTGGGTTAGGGTTAGGGTTAGGTTAGGGTTAGGGATAGGTTAGGGTTAGGGTTAAATCGAAGTTTTAGGGTTCGGGTTAGGGTTCGGGTTAGGGTTCGGGTTCGGGTTAGGGTTAGGGTTAGGGTTAGGATAAGGGATGAAAACCACTCCAAGGTCATCCCTCGGCCAATAACTTTTTTTCTGAAGGTGGTAGAGACTTGGAACCCGTGTCCGCCTGGGGGTTTTCGAGGATGCCCTTTCCAACGGTAGCAGTCCCGAGTGTCTAGGACAAGGGGAAGTGCCCGAAAGCTCCGTGGAGGCCATTTCAAAGTCATCCCTCGGTCAATAACTTTTTTTCTGAAGGCCACAGAGACTTGGAAGCGGTGTCCAACCAGGGGTTTTGGAGGACGCCCTTTCCAACGGTACCAGCCCCGAGTTTGTGCGACAAGCAGAGGTGTTCTTTTGGTCGGCAAACTTGGTGTTTGTTAGGGTTAGGGTTAGGGTTAGGGTTAGGGTTAGGATAAGGGATGAAAACCACTCCAAGGTCATCCCTCGGCCAATAACTTTTTTTCTGAAGGTGGTAGAGACTTGGAACCCGTGTTAGGGTTAGGGTTAGGGTTAGGGTTAGGGTTAGGATAAGGGATGAAAACCACTCCAAGGTCATCCCTCGGCCAATAACTTTTTTTCTGAAGGTGGTAGAGACTTGGAACCCGTGTCCGCCTGGGGGTTTTCGAGGATGCCCTTTCCAACGGTAGCAGTCCCGAGTGTCTAGGACAAGGGGAAGTGCCCGAAAGCTCCGTGGAGGCCATTTCAAAGTCATCCCTCGGTCAATAACTTTTTTTCTGAAGGTCACAGAGACTTGGAAGCGGTGTCCAACCAGGGGTTTTGGAGGACGCCCTTTCCAACGGTACCAGCCCCGAGTTTGTGCGACAAGCAGAGGTGTTCTTTTGGTCGGCAGACTTGGTGTTTGTTGTATTTGGTTGTGTTTTAGGGTTAGTAGTGGAATGAAATTGGCATTGAAAGTGTTGTTAGGGTTAAAGACTTGGACAGAAAGAAAAAGGGTTAAGGTTAGGGTTAGGGATTGGTAAGGGTTCCATGTAAAAGTGTATTACGAGACTGTCTAGGGTTAGGGTTAGAATTAGACTTGATGGTCATTTAAGGCCAGAACTGAAATTGGGTTAGGGTTAGGGTTAGGTTAGGGTTAGGGATAGGTTAGGGTTAGGGTTAAATCGAAGTTTTAGGGTTCGGGTTAGGGTTCGGGTTAGGGTTCGGGTTCGGGTTCGGGTTAGGGTTAGGGTTAGGGTTAGGGTTAGGGTTAGGATAAGGGATGAAAACCACTCCAAGGTCATCCCTCGGCCAATAACTTTTTTTCTGAAGGTGGTAGAGACTTGGAACCAGTGTCCGCCTGGGGGTTTTTGAGGATGCCCTTTCCAACGGTATCAGTCCCGAGTTAGGGTTAGGGTTAGGGTTAGGGTTAGGGTTAGGGTTAGGATAAGGGATGAAAACCACTCCAAGGTCATCCCTCGGCCAATAACTTTTTTTCTGAAGGTGGTAGAGACTTGGAACCAGTGTCCGCCTGGGGGTTTTGGAGGATGCCCTTTCCAACGGTAGCAGTCCCGAGTGTCTAGGACAAGGGGAAGTGCCCGAAAGCTCCGTGGAGGCCATTTCAAAGTCATCCCTCGGTCAATAACTTTTTTTCTGAAGGCCACAGAGACTTGGAAGCGGTGTCCAACCAGGGGTTTTGGAGGACGCCCTTTCCAACGGTACCAGCCCCGAGTTTGTGCGACAAGCAGAGGTGTTCTTTTGGTCGGCAAACTTGGTGTTTGTTAGGGTTAGGGTTAGGGTTAGGGTTAGGGTTAGGATAAGGGATGAAAACCACTCCAAGGTCATCCCTCGGCCAATAACTTTTTTTCTGAAGGTGGTAGAGACTTGGAACCCGTGTTAGGGTTAGGGTTAGGGTTAGGGTTAGGATAAGGGATGAAAACCACTCCAAGGTCATCCCTCGGCCAATAACTTTTTTTCTGAAGGTGGTAGAGACTTGGAACCCGTGTCCGCCTGGGGGTTTTCGAGGATGCCCTTTCCAACGGTAGCAGTCCCGAGTGTCTAGGACAAGGGGAAGTGCCCGAAAGCTCCGTGGAGGCCATTTCAAAGTCATCCCTCGGTCAATAACTTTTTTTCTGAAGGTCACAGAGACTTGGAAGCGGTGTCCAACCAGGGGTTTTGGAGGACGCCCTTTCCAACGGTACCAGCCCCGAGTTTGTGCGACAAGCAGAGGTGTTCTTTTGGTCGGCAGACTTGGTGTTTGTTGTATTTGGTTGTGTTTTAGGGTTAGGAGTGGAATGAAATTGGCATTGAAAGTGTTGTTAGGGTTAAAGACTTGGACAGAAAGAAAAAGGGTTAAGGTTAGGGTTAGGGATTGGTAAGGGTTCCGTGTAAAAGTGTATTACGAGACTGTCTAGGGTTAGGGTTAGAATTAGACTTGATGGTCATTTAAGGCCAGAACTGAAATTGGGTTAGGGTTAGGGTTAGGTTAGGGTTAGGGATAGGTTAGGGTTAGGGTTAAATCGAAGTTTTAGGGTTAGGGTTAGGGTTCGGGTTAGGGTTCGGGTTCGGGTTCGGGTTAGGGTTAGGGTTAGGGTTAGGGTTAGGGTTAGGGTTAGGGTTAGGGTTAGGGTTAGGGTTAGGGTTAGGGTTAGGGTTAGGGTTAGGGTTAGGGTTAGGGTTAGGATAAGGGATGAAAACCACTCCAAGGTCATCCCTCGGCCAATAACTTTTTTTCTGAAGGTGGTAGAGACTTGGAACCCGTGTCCGCCTGGGGGTTTTCGAGGATGCCCTTTCCAACGGTAGCAGTCCCGAGTGTCTAGGACAAGGGGAAGTGCCCGAAAGCTCCGTGGAGGCCATTTCAAAGTCATCCCTCGGTCAATAACTTTTTTTCTGAAGGTCACAGAGACTTGGAAGCGGTGTCCAACCAGGGGTTTTGGAGGACGCCCTTTCCAACGGTACCAGCCCCGAGTTTGTGCGACAAGCAGAGGTGTTCTTTTGGTCGGCAGACTTGGTGTTTGTTGTATTTGGTTGTGTTTTAGGGTTAGGAGTGGAATGAAATTGGCATTGAAAGTGTTGTTAGGGTTAAAGACTTGGACAGAAAGAAAAAGGGTTAAGGTTAGGGTTAGGGATTGGTAAGGGTTCCGTGTAAAAGTGTATTACGAGACTGTCTAGGGTTAGGGTTAGAATTAGACTTGATGGTCATTTAAGGCCAGAACTGAAATTGGGTTAGGGTTAGGGTTAGGTTAGGGTTAGGGATAGGTTAGGGTTAGGGTTAAATCGAAGTTTTAGGGTTCGGGTTAGGGTTCGGGTTAGGGTTCGGGTTCGGGTTCGGGTTAGGGTTCGGGTTAGGGTTAGGGTTAGGGTTAGGATAAGGGATGAAAACCACTCCAAGGTCATCCCTCGGCCAATAACTTTTTTTCTGAAGGTGGTAGAGACTTGGAACCAGTGTCCGCCTGGGGGTTTTTGAGGATGCCCTTTCCAACGGTATCAGTCCCGAGTTAGGGTTAGGGTTAGGGTTAGGGTTAGGGTTAGGGTTAGGATAAGGGATGAAAACCACTCCAAGGTCATCCCTCGGCCAATAACTTTTTTTCTGAAGGTGGTAGAGACTTGGAACCAGTGTCCGCCTGGGGGTTTTGGAGGATGCCCTTTCCAACGGTAGCAGTCCCGAGTGTCTAGGACAAGGGGAAGTGCCCGAAAGCTCCGTGGAGGCCATTTCAAAGTCATCCCTCGGTCAATAACTTTTTTTCTGAAGGCCACAGAGACTTGGAAGCGGTGTCCAACCAGGGGTTTTGGAGGACGCCCTTTCCAACGGTACCAGCCCCGAGTTTGTGCGACAAGCAGAGGTGTTCTTTTGGTCGGCAAACTTGGTGTTTGTTAGGGTTAGGGTTAGGGTTAGGGTTAGGATAAGGGATGAAAACCACTCCAAGGTCATCCCTCGGCCAATAACTTTTTTTCTGAAGGTGGTAGAGACTTGGAACCCGTGTTAGGGTTAGGGTTAGGGTTAGGGTTAGGATAAGGGATGAAAACCACTCCAAGGTCATCCCTCGGCCAATAACTTTTTTTCTGAAGGTGGTAGAGACTTGGAACCCGTGTCCGCCTGGGGGTTTTCGAGGATGCCCTTTCCAACGGTAGCAGTCCCGAGTGTCTAGGACAAGGGGAAGTGCCCGAAAGCTCCGTGGAGGCCATTTCAAAGTCATCCCTCGGTCAATAACTTTTTTTCTGAAGGTCATAGAGACTTGGAAGCGGTGTCCAACCAGGGGTTTTGGAGGACGCCCTTTCCAACGGTACCAGCCCCGAGTTTGTGCGACAAGCAGAGGTGTTCTTTTGGTCGGCAGACTTGGTGTTTGTTGTATTTGGTTGTGTTTTAGGGTTAGGAGTGGAATGAAATTGGCATTGAAAGTGTTGTTAGGGTTAAAGACTTGGACAGAAAGAAAAAGGGTTAAGGTTAGGGTTAGGGATTGGTAAGGGTTCCGTGTAAAAGTGTATTACGAGACTGTCTAGGGTTAGGGTTAGAATTAGACTTGATGGTCATTTAAGGCCAGAACTGAAATTGGGTTAGGGTTAGGGTTAGGTTAGGGTTAGGGATAGGTTAGGGTTAGGGTTAAATCGAAGTTTTAGGGTTCGGGTTAGGGTTCGGGTTAGGGTTCGGGTTCGGGTTAGGGTTAGGGTTAGGGTTAGGATAAGGGATGAAAACCACTCCAAGGTCATCCCTCGGCCAATAACTTTTTTTCTGAAGGTGGTAGAGACTTGGAACCAGTGTCCGCCTGGGGGTTTTGGAGGATGCCCTTTCCAACGGTAGCAGTCCCGAGTGTCTAGGACAAGGGGAAGTGCCCGAAAGCTCCGTGGAGGCCATTTCAAAGTCATCCCTCGGTCAATAACTTTTTTTCTGAAGGCCACAGAGACTTGGAAGCGGTGTCCAACCAGGGGTTTTGGAGGACGCCCTTTCCAACGGTACCAGCCCCGAGTTTGTGCGACAAGCAGAGGTGTTCTTTTGGTCGGCAAACTTGGTGTTTGTTAGGGTTAGGGTTAGGGTTAGGGTTAGGGTTAGGATAAGGGATGAAAACCACTCCAAGGTCATCCCTCGGCCAATAACTTTTTTTCTGAAGGTGGTAGAGACTTGGAACCCGTGTTAGGGTTAGGGTTAGGGTTAGGGTTAGGATAAGGGATGAAAACCACTCCAAGGTCATCCCTCGGCCAATAACTTTTTTTCTGAAGGTGGTAGAGACTTGGAACCCGTGTCCGCCTGGGGGTTTTCGAGGATGCCCTTTCCAACGGTAGCAGTCCCGAGTGTCTAGGACAAGGGGAAGTGCCCGAAAGCTCCGTGGAGGCCATTTCAAAGTCATCCCTCGGACAATAACTTTTTTTCTGAAGGTCACAGAGACTTGGAAGCGGTGTCCAACCAGGGGTTTTGGAGGACGCCCTTTCCAACGGTACCAGCCCCGAGTTTGTGCGACAAGCAGAGGTGTTCTTTTGGTCGGCAGACTTGGTGTTTGTTGTATTTGGTTGTGTTTTAGGGTTAGGAGTGGAATGAAATTGGCATTGAAAGTGTTGTTAGGGTTAAAGACTTGGACAGAAAGAAAAAGGGTTAAGGTTAGGGTTAGGGATTGGTAAGGGTTCCGTGTAAAAGTGTATTACGAGACTGTCTAGGGTTAGGGTTAGAATTAGACTTGATGGTCATTTAAGGCCAGAACTGAAATTGGGTTAGGGTTAGGGTTAGGTTAGGGTTAGGGATAGGTTAGGGTTAGGGTTAAATCGAAGTTTTAGGGTTCGGGTTAGGGTTCGGGTTAGGGTTCGGGTTCGGGTTAGGGTTAGGGTTAGGGTTAGGGTTAGGATAAGGGATGAAAACCACTCCAAGGTCATCCCTCGGCCAATAACTTTTTTTCTGAAGGTGGTAGAGACTTGGAACCAGTGTCCGCCTGGGGGTTTTGGAGGATGCCCTTTCCAACGGTAGCAGTCCCGAGTGTCTAGGACAAGGGGAAGTGCCCGAAAGCTCCGTGGAGGCCATTTCAAAGTCATCCCTCGGTCAATAACTTTTTTTCTGAAGGCCACAGAGACTTGGAAGCGGTGTCCAACCAGGGGTTTTGGAGGACGCCCTTTCCAACGGTACCAGCCCCGAGTTTGTGCGACAAGCAGAGGTGTTCTTTTGGTCGGCAAACTTGGTGTTTGTTAGGGTTAGGGTTAGGGTTAGGGTTAGGATAAGGGATGAAAACCACTCCAAGGTCATCCCTCGGCCAATAACTTTTTTTCTGAAGGTGGTAGAGACTTGGAACCCGTGTTAGGGTTAGGGTTAGGGTTAGGGTTAGGATAAGGGATGAAAACCACTCCAAGGTCATCCCTCGGCCAATAACTTTTTTTCTGAAGGTGGTAGAGACTTGGAACCCGTGTCCGCCTGGGGGTTTTCGAGGATGCCCTTTCCAACGGTAGCAGTCCCGAGTGTCTAGGACAAGGGGAAGTGCCCGAAAGCTCCGTGGAGGCCATTTCAAAGTCATCCCTCGGTCAATAACTTTTTTTCTGAAGGTCACAGAGACTTGGAAGCGGTGTCCAACCAGGGGTTTTGGAGGACGCCCTTTCCAACGGTACCAGCCCCGAGTTTGTGCGACAAGCAGAGGTGTTCTTTTGGTCGGCAGACTTGGTGTTTGTTGTATTTGGTTGTGTTTTAGGGTTAGGAGTGGAATGAAATTGGCATTGAAAGTGTTGTTAGGGTTAAAGACTTGGACAGAAAGAAAAAGGGTTAAGGTTAGGGTTAGGGATTGGTAAGGGTTCCGTGTAAAAGTGTATTACGAGACTGTCTAGGGTTAGGGTTAGAATTAGACTTGATGGTCATTTAAGGCCAGAACTGAAATTGGGTTAGGGTTAGGGTTAGGTTAGGGTTAGGGTTAAATCGAAGTTTTAGGGTTCGGGTTAGGGTTCGGGTTAGGGTTCGGGTTAGGGTTAGGGTTCGGGTTAGGGTTAGGGTTAGGGTTAGGATAAGGGATGAAAACCACTCCAAGGTCATCCCTCGGCCAATAACTTTTTTTCTGAAGGTGGTAGAGACTTGGAACCAGTGTCCGCCTGGGGGTTTTGGAGGATGCCCTTTCCAACGGTAGCAGTCCCGAGTGTCTAGGACAAGGGGAAGTGCCCGAAAGCTCCGTGGAGGCCATTTCAAAGTCATCCCTCGGTCAATAACTTTTTTTCTGAAGGCCACAGAGACTTGGAAGCGGTGTCCAACCAGGGGTTTTGGAGGACGCCCTTTCCAACGGTACCAGCCCCGAGTTTGTGCGACAAGCAGAGGTGTTCTTTTGGTCGGCAAACTTGGTGTTTGTTAGGGTTAGGGTTAGGGTTAGGGTTAGGGTTAGGATAAGGGATGAAAACCACTCCAAGGTCATCCCTCGGCCAATAACTTTTTTTCTGAAGGTGGTAGAGACTTGGAACCCGTGTTAGGGTTAGGGTTAGGGTTAGGGTTAGGATAAGGGATGAAAACCACTCCAAGGTCATCCCTCGGCCAATAACTTTTTTTCTGAAGGTGGTAGAGACTTGGAACCCGTGTCCGCCTGGGGGTTTTCGAGGATGCCCTTTCCAACGGTAGCAGTCCCGAGTGTCTAGGACAAGGGGAAGTGCCCGAAAGCTCCGTGGAGGCCATTTCAAAGTCATCCCTCGGTCAATAACTTTTTTTTCTGAAGGTCACAGAGACTTGGAAGCGGTGTCCAACCAGGGGTTTTGGAGGACGCCCTTTCCAACGGTACCAGCCCCGAGTTTGTGCGACAAGCAGAGGTGTTCTTTTGGTCGGCAGACTTGGTGTTTGTTGTATTTGGTTGTGTTTTAGGGTTAGGAGTGGAATGAAATTGGCATTGAAAGTGTTGTTAGGGTTAAAGACTTGGACAGAAAGAAAAAGGGTTAAGGTTAGGGTTAGGGATTGGTAAGGGTTCCGTGTAAAAGTGTATTACGAGACTGTCTAGGGTTAGGGTTAGAATTAGACTTGATGGTCATTTAAGGCCAGAACTGAAATTGGGTTAGGGTTAGGGTTAGGTTAGGGTTAGGGATAGGTTAGGGTTAGGGTTAAATCGAAGTTTTAGGGTTCGGGTTAGGGTTCGGGTTAGGGTTCGGGTTCGGGTTAGGGTTAGGGTTAGGGTTAGGATAAGGGATGAAAACCACTCCAAGGTCATCCCTCGGCCAATAACTTTTTTTCTGAAGGTGGTAGAGACTTGGAACCAGTGTCCGCCTGGGGGTTTTGGAGGATGCCCTTTCCAACGGTAGCAGTCCCGAGTGTCTAGGACAAGGGGAAGTGCCCGAAAGCTCCGTGGAGGCCATTTCAAAGTCATCCCTCGGTCAATAACTTTTTTTCTGAAGGCCACAGAGACTTGGAAGCGGTGTCCAACCAGGGGTTTTGGAGGACGCCCTTTCCAACGGTACCAGCCCCGAGTTTGTGCGACAAGCAGAGGTGTTCTTTTGGTCGGCAAACTTGGTGTTTGTTAGGGTTAGGGTTAGGGTTAGGGTTAGGGTTAGGATAAGGGATGAAAACCACTCCAAGGTCATCCCTCGGCCAATAACTTTTTTTCTGAAGGTGGTAGAGACTTGGAACCCGTGTTAGGGTTAGGGTTAGGGTTAGGGTTAGGGTTAGGATAAGGGATGAAAACCACTCCAAGGTCATCCCTCGGCCAATAACTTTTTTTCTGAAGGTGGTAGAGACTTGGAACCCGTGTCCGCCTGGGGGTTTTCGAGGATGCCCTTTCCAACGGTAGCAGTCCCGAGTGTCTAGGACAAGGGGAAGTGCCCGAAAGCTCCGTGGAGGCCATTTCAAAGTCATCCCTCGGTCAATAACTTTTTTTCTGAAGGTCACAGAGACTTGGAAGCGGTGTCCAACCAGGGGTTTTGGAGGACGCCCTTTCCAACGGTACCAGCCCCGAGTTTGTGCGACAAGCAGAGGTGTTCTTTTGGTCGGCAGACTTGGTGTTTGTTGTATTTGGTTGTGTTTTAGGGTTAGGAGTGGAATGAAATTGGCATTGAAAGTGTTGTTAGGGTTAAAGACTTGGACAGAAAGAAAAAGGGTTAAGGTTAGGGTTAGGGATTGGTAAGGGTTCCGTGTAAAAGTGTATTACGAGACTGTCTAGGGTTAGGGTTAGAATTAGACTTGATGGTCATTTAAGGCCAGAACTGAAATTGGGTTAGGGTTAGGGTTAGGTTAGGGTTAGGGATAGGTTAGGGTTAGGGTTAAATCGAAGTTTTAGGGTTCGGGTTAGGGTTCGGGTTAGGGTTCGGGTTCGGGTTCGGGTTAGGGTTCGGGTTAGGGTTAGGGTTAGGGTTAGGATAAGGGATGAAAACCACTCCAAGGTCATCCCTCGGCCAATAACTTTTTTTCTGAAGGTGGTAGAGACTTGGAACCAGTGTCCGCCTGGGGGTTTTTGAGGATGCCCTTTCCAACGGTATCAGTCCCGAGTTAGGGTTAGGGTTAGGGTTAGGGTTAGGGTTAGGGTTAGGATAAGGGATGAAAACCACTCCAAGGTCATCCCTCGGCCAATAACTTTTTTTCTGAAGGTGGTAGAGACTTGGAACCAGTGTCCGCCTGGGGGTTTTGGAGGATGCCCTTTCCAACGGTAGCAGTCCCGAGTGTCTAGGACAAGGGGAAGTGCCCGAAAGCTCCGTGGAGGCCATTTCAAAGTCATCCCTCGGTCAATAACTTTTTTTCTGAAGGCCACAGAGACTTGGAAGCGGTGTCCAACCAGGGGTTTTGGAGGACGCCCTTTCCAACGGTACCAGCCCCGAGTTTGTGCGACAAGCAGAGGTGTTCTTTTGGTCGGCAAACTTGGTGTTTGTTAGGGTTAGGGTTAGGGTTAGGGTTAGGGTTAGGATAAGGGATGAAAACCACTCCAAGGTCATCCCTCGGCCAATAACTTTTTTTCTGAAGGTGGTAGAGACTTGGAACCCGTGTTAGGGTTAGGGTTAGGGTTAGGGTTAGGATAAGGGATGAAAACCACTCCAAGGTCATCCCTCGGCCAATAACTTTTTTTCTGAAGGTGGTAGAGACTTGGAACCCGTGTCCGCCTGGGGGTTTTCGAGGATGCCCTTTCCAACGGTAGCAGTCCCGAGTGTCTAGGACAAGGGGAAGTGCCCGAAAGCTCCGTGGAGGCCATTTCAAAGTCATCCCTCGGTCAATAACTTTTTTTCTGAAGGTCACAGAGACTTGGAAGCGGTGTCCAACCAGGGGTTTTGGAGGACGCCCTTTCCAACGGTACCAGCCCCGAGTTTGTGCGACAAGCAGAGGTGTTCTTTTGGTCGGCAGACTTGGTGTTTGTTGTATTTGGTTGTGTTTTAGGGTTAGGAGTGGAATGAAATTGGCATTGAAAGTGTTGTTAGGGTTAAAGACTTGGACAGAAAGAAAAAGGGTTAAGGTTAGGGTTAGGGATTGGTAAGGGTTCCGTGTAAAAGTGTATTACGAGACTGTCTAGGGTTAGGGTTAGAATTAGACTTGATGGTCATTTAAGGCCAGAACTGAAATTGGGTTAGGGTTAGGGTTAGGTTAGGGTTAGGGATAGGTTAGGGTTAGGGTTAAATCGAAGTTTTAGGGTTAGGGTTAGGGTTCGGGTTAGGGTTCGGGTTCGGGTTCGGGTTAGGGTTAGGGTTAGGGTTAGGGTTAGGGTTAGGGTTAGGGTTAGGGTTAGGGTTAGGGTTAGGGTTAGGGTTAGGGTTAGGGTTAGGGTTAGGGTT
>NC_044503.1:0-5716 GCF_902362185.1 Chanos chanos
GTGTGAATTATTACACATGAAGAGGCACGCTTAACCAAACGAAACTCTCTCAGCGATATTCTAGAGGAGTTACTTACACTAATGGTAGTGAGGGAAGAAGAGGAAAGGAGAGGAAGAAGAGCAGACCCAGTCACGTTCAGGTCTGAGAGACCAGAGTTACTGAGGTTGACTGTAGGAGGCCCTGAGCGAGACGTCGTGTAAATACAGGCCAGGAGTGTCTTTTGTTATCGCAGATCTTTGAAGCGGTGAGACTGGGCCCATTCGTCACAGAGACGAGCAGGACAGAACGGACGGACTTACATTACGGCTGACACAACCAGAGCTCAACTCAAACTGAACCCAGAGCTGAAGCGTAGGATAGCAGGGGGTCTGGCATTTTATCGGATTTGGAGACAGGGGTGCTGCCATCATTTTGGGGGTGTATCTGCCTGAGGGGAGAATACACTCCTTGGAATTTAGAAAGTGTTACATTAAGCTCTTAACTTTTTCCGGTTATGGAATAGTAAAATTGTATTAGCCTACTCATATCCGCGGCATTTTATGCTTCCGAGCGATATCAAAGATGATACATTGCGAACAGTTTGGGTTGACTGACAGCTTGAGATTCCGCTGCAGGTTATTCGGCCTGTGGTTGTCTAAAAGCTCTACAGGTTCAATACATGTGATTATTCCCTAGTGTTGTACAGTTAGTTTCCTTGTCTTTCGTTCAATATAGTTAGTGAGTGAGAGAAGGAATGGTTTAAATTCCATTCTCACAGGAAACTAACCTCTGAGGTGCTCTGGGCTTCACTGGAATTGATCATTATCAATTTTTAACCAAATGGAACAGGGGCTGCTGCACTAAAACGTTAAGCCTGGTGTCTGTTAGGTGTTAAGGCGAGTGGTTTTTGCTTTGGTGTGCACTGGTCCTGAACACAGAGAAGCTTGGGCCAAAGGAACACAGAGAGAGAGAGAGAGAGAGAGAGAGAGAGAGAGAGAGAGAGAGAGTCTGTACAATGTTTAGCCTCAGAATCAGTGAGACATTTATTAGCCCACGTATTGAAATGTAAAAAGTCTCTCCTCCCATTGCCACCTGACAACCTGTACTGTGTACCTTTCAGACAGGTATACCTCATAAAGTGGCCAGTGAGTGTGGGTCCATGGTAAGTGTTTCAAATTAAATGCACAGTGAGAGTATAGTTTCTCTATACACACAGCATGTAGTGAGAGCTTACAAAATTATTTCTCTGAAACTCACCTGCTAAACTGCCTTGAGTAGTGTCCACATCATCATAATCCTCTGGTGGGTCTTTCACAGCTGTCTCTGAAACAATAATCAACACAGTCATTACTAACACCCCTAACTTACATCAAAAACACACTGAACATGATTCATGGTTACTTTTGTGGAACATATTTTTTTTTAAGGAGGACATTTTCTCACATTTCAACATCGATGTTTAAGCGTTCTCTAATGATTCATTTTATTCTTTTAAAATTTATCACTTGAGATCTGCTTTTCCAAACATTTTAGTAATTTTTTTCCATTACTGAATGAAAGAGGTTCTCCGTGTGGTCATGTGATCGCTGTAGTTTCAGTGTGACTGACTGAAAAGAGCGAACATACCATACAGGTCATAACTCACCAATCAAACTGCCTGGATCCTGCACTGATGTGATGACATCATCATGGAGCTCCAATGAGATCTCAGTTCCAGCCAGCTCTGAACCAATCGTAGAGATACATTATTTTAAACGCTGCCTATAATGTGAACATAATGTGATATATAGCATTTGATATGAAAATCTAGAGAAATCACCTGTCACACTTCCAGACTTCTTCCCTTCAGTGATGACATCATCATAGCCCTCTGGTGGAGCCTCTGTCACATTTTCCTCTGCATCAAAATACACAAACAAATTCCCCTCCATTCACAGCAGACACTGAACAGTAATGTAATTCCAAAGTGCATGTGTTTGAATTAAGAATACATTATTAATCTAGAAACAGAAACACACTCATCACACTGCCTGGGTTCAGTCCTGAAGTGACATCATCGTAGCTCTCTGGAGAGTCCAGTGTCAGCATCTCCTCTGAACCAGATAAAAACAGAGGAACTTTTGAATATTGACTCAAAACCACCTGTCAACAACATTTCCACACATCTGGTTAAAGCAGACAGTAGACAAGACTATGTGATCCATCTATAAACACACTAACCTGTCAGGTCACTGGTAGTTTTCGCATCATCGTAATACTCGATTTTCTCCTTCAAAGACTCTGCGGAGAAAAACACTTCATGTACTACACGGAAATTTCGAGTGTAACACTTTCTGACACAGTCACACTGAATGGACTATCAGACATTTTAAAATCAAAAAGCTAGAAAACCTTCCACACAATTTGAAAACTTTATGTCGCTTGATACGCTGGTGACAATTAAGTAACAGCACTACAAGGACATGCAGACGAGACGCCGGACAGTTACAGGAAAATACATCGCACAAGAAAAAAAATGTATTCTTTTAGCAGATTTCATAACATGTCATGCTCTTTTGTCTCATACACAGACTATTACATAAATATTACTAACATAAACGCTATTTTGCGGTCAGGCTGGTCGCTGTTCACTCCTCGTTCAGCTGCGTAAAAGCATGAGTCAGTCTCAAAGGTTTTTTTTCTTCTTTTCATTTTCATTATGTTTTTCGCCGACCATCAAACTAATCATAGTCCCGTTCCGTCAAACGACGGTCTGCTAGCTCAGTTTTGACCAACCAGCATTTGCTAGCCTACCTGCTCACCGCTTATTTTTTCAAACCTCGACACCTGTCAGATCAATCGATGTAGCGACCGCGTTGCCGGTGGATCTCCTGTGGACTCCCTGCGTTTCTTTCAAGTTGACGATATTTGATCTTGCCAGTTAGCTGTGACTACACTTCCATGAACGCGCTGCGGTGAAGTTAAACTCAGATTCCGTCACTTTTTGAGCCGCTGTTTGCAACAGCGTGACTGACTCGTGGTCAAATAGGCTGCGCAAGCCAGGAGTGGAGACCGCATTTTGCTTTTTTAAACCTGTGGTTTCAGTGCAGTCAACGGGCACGGATTCTGGTGCTGTTTTAAAAGTTTGTGTGTCTTGTTTAACCGTACGATACAGTGTCTCATCCGCTGCAGCTGTGACTCTCGTGGTTTTTGATGCTGAGCTCTCTGGCTGAACAGGAGCAAACCCGTTTAACGGCCTGACAGATTCTTATCATCAAACTTAGATCACACCAGTTAAAATAATATCCACAGTAACACCACAGTGAATTTACAAACTCCATCTTCTCTTTCATAACTCAAAGAACGACTTATTTTTTCTCTGCAATTCATATGCCCCCTCATATGCGCCCCCCCCCCCAATAAAATAAAATATAAATCAAGAAAAATTGTATATTCTTCTTGATTTATGCAAATCATAAAATCCTCAAACAAGGATAAGGTTATGTCAGAGAATGTCTGTGTCACGAATCACCAATGGGCAGGACGCAAGTGCAGAGTAGCAGGATTTAATGTACAAATGAGAGAATGGTAAAGAACAACAAAGTAACAAACAAATGGGGTACTGCGATGAGCAAAGGTTATACAGAACTAGAACAAACAGATGATCAGGTAAGTACAAACGCTCAGAAGACTCATTAGCAAGTGTAGACTTCGCAGTGATGAATTGGAACAGAGGGGTTTAAGTAGGAGAGTGACTGAGTGCATGAAAGTGATGACAGGTGCAGGTGATGAGTGAATAGACCAGTGATTAGAAAACCGGCGACGCTGATGGCCGAATGGCTGAAGTCGGCGGGGGAGGAGACGAGCTCGTTACAGTCTGGTTATGAACAGATTAAGTGTCAAACCATCATGCAACGTGCGGAATCCCATCCCTCACTTCTCCAGTCATTCTGCACACTATGGATTTGTTTCGATAGAACGTTAACGTGACAGTAAATGAAAGCAACCTTAGAGCAAGGGAAGTAATTAAATTCGCTGGGGGCAGTTCTGTTAGCTCAAACCACGTTTTGCTGATGTTAATAAATAAACGATTTATAGAATTTATACCTCGTAGGGCCATTGCTTCGATAATAGTCTAGTTTAGTTTAGATCTAGTTTAGTTGTAGGCTGTTACTTGAGTAGGCTATGTAGGGTATTGGTTGTGTAACGTTGTGTTAAAAATATGGTTTCAAAACGACCAAGCGAAGAACAGTAAACCATGCAATTGTGTGGTCCTGTTCATCTGCTTGAAAGTTGTGCGTTCAATCGCTACAACAGTCTACGCCTTTTTTTTAGCCATTAAAAAATAAATCGTCTTTGATGGCCCCAACCACCGCTTAGGCAGTTTCGAGTTACCGAGAGTAGGCTACGTTCATGAACAGTATTTTAGTGTAGGCCTACTGTTGATCTATCTGCACCTGTAGGCCCCCCTGTTCTCCAGATCGCCTTCTTCTCCTGTCCAAACGAAGACGTCCCAGTAGGCTATAGCGCCCCCCGCCCCCCGGGACAAATTCTGTCACTGCTCTGACAATCACACAACCTCCCCTGTAGATCGTACCTACAATACAGAACTGATGGATTATTGAAAAAATGGTCGTGTCGACTGCAAAGAAATATTTTAAATGTGATAGTCACAGTTACAGGATTAGTGGGAGTTCACATTCAATTAACGATGTCACGCAATTAACCTTGTACGCAGTCACCGAATAATTTGTGCGTAAATGGCAGTCGACTTTTAACTCGATGTACAGCGGGGAGGACTATATTCGACCCATATCAATATTAAAGAATTTTTATTTTATTTAAAGAGCGACCTGGAATGTGTTTGAAATGAAATATGATCATGATGAAATCTTTAGCAGTCTGTCTCTACATTCACGTCTCAAAACAAGCTGATGTGCGTTACAGTGAGTCGCGCGGAAGCAGCGAGAATTTACGAGCACTACTCTCTGCTATTCTTTTAAGAAACATGCATCTCTATTAGTCAAATAATTCATACAGGAAGATGGCATGATGGCAGATGACACACGAATACAGAAACTCTCTCTCTTATGTGTGTGTAATTAATATATATATATATATATATATGTATGTGTGTGTGTGTGTGTGTGTGTGTGTGTGTGTGTGTGTGTGTGTGTGTGTGTATGTGTGTGTGTGCGCGCGTGTCCCTGTAAAGAGACTCCTTGCACCTCTCTGAACAGGGTTACTGGTTCTCTCAGTGAGTAGTCTGTGGTCAATCTCCTCATAGACGGCATCAGGCATGTGTTTCCTCTTAGACAGGGCTGTGTGGGAGAAAGCACACACACAGTCATATTTGTGGTGATAGATGTGTGGTAACATACTATTGTTTCACTCTGTAAAATGAGATGGAAGAAAAAAACTACATCTCTGCAGTTTTTCCCTCAATGTTTTTCCTACCTCTCCTCAGAGCTCTGTTCTGGTAAAACAGCACAAGCAGAAACACCAGCAGTAGCAGGAGCAGTGCTCCTAGAACCAGGAACACCACCGAGGGAATGGACAGACCAGTCTGTGACTGAGTCTGTGAAGGACTGGTCCGTCTGCTGGTGGTTACTGGAGACACATGGACAAAGAAATCACATTTCAGGATATGATTTAGAGTTAAACATAAACCATACACCAATACAGAAACACATGTCAGATTAAATGAGACAAAAACATATAGATATTACCTATTGACGCTGCAGAGGCAACAGACAC
>NC_044503.1:5816-10816 GCF_902362185.1 Chanos chanos
CCTTGCGGTGTTAACGAACAGTCTGCCTCGGTAGGTAGCCAGCCCCCCTGGGTCCACTTGGACAGCACGCAGGAGGGTGGTCTGAGGCCAACAGACCTTAAATGGGGCCCAGTCTTTTACGGTGATTAGCACCACTCACGCACCAGCTTCACTCGCGCGCTACACGCTAACATTCCAAAAAGCCAAAAAAAATCCCAATTTGGACTAAAGAAAAGAAAAAATAGCCAATTTGGCGAAGAAATAAGCAAAAAAAGAAGACGGAAATGGATGAAAACACCGAAATTGTCCAAAGAAGACAAAATCCATCAAAAGGTCAAAAGGTCAGCATTAGAAATAATGCCATTATTAAACCAAGGACAATAAAAAAAGACAAAGAACAACGGATAAAGACTAGCGAGTCACCAAAAAACCCAATTGGACGGGGTTAGCATCGCTCACACACCAGCTGAGCATTAGAGAGAATGCCATTACTAAACCAAGGACTATAAAAAAAGACAAAGAACAACGGATAAAGACTAGCGAGTCACCAAAAAAAACCCAATTGGACGGGGTTAGCATCGCTCACACACCAGCTGAGCATTAGAAAGAATGCCTGATAAACAGCATTTAAATCATCTAAAGAAGACAAAAACCAGCAAAAGGTCAAAAGGTCAGCATCAGAAATAATGCCATAATTAAACCAAGAACAATAAAATGAAACGAATAACGACTTGTAAAGACTAGAAAGTCACCAAAAAACCCAATTGGACATGGGACACAAGTCGAGGATTGATCGCCCTTGACTGGCCGCCTCAGAGGAGGGTGTATAGTGTTGAAAGGCTGAAACACCCGATGAACCTGAGGTACACTACTGATGATGTGTCCTGAAATTGAATAAAGCTTAGGCTATCTCACCACTTCAAAATAGGATAAAATAGATTAAATAGGGTCAAATTCATGTCCGTTAACCTCCGAACTCTTGGAACTTGTTATGTGGGTCAAGGAACAGGTGTTCAGTTTAACATGCGCCGGCCCGTGCCTTCACTTCGTCGCTCCATTTCAACCACTTGGTCTAGAAGGACCAAACGTGGGGAGCTTCGACGGATAACCTCCAAAAACCTAACCCTAACCCTAACCCTAACCCAACCCTAACCCTAACCCAATTTCAGTTCTGGCCTTAAAGGACCATCAAGTCTAACCCGAACCCTAACCCTAGACAGTCTCATAATACACTTTTACATGGAACCCTTACCAATCCCTAACCCTAACCTTAACCCTTTTTCTTTCTGTCCAAGTCTTTAACCCTAACAAGACTTTCAATGCCAATTTCATTCCACTACTAACCCTAAAACACAACCAAATACAACAAACACCAAGTCTGCCGACCAAAAGAACACCTCTGCTTGTCGCACAAACTCGGGGCTGGTACCGTTGGAAAGGGCGTCCTCCAAAACCCCTGGTTGGACACCGGTTCCAAGTCTCTGTGACCTTCAGAAAAAAAGTTATTGACCGAGGGATGACTTTGAAATGGCCTCCACGGAGCTTTCGGGCACTTCCCCTTGTCCTAGACACTCGGGACTGCTACCGTTGGAAAGGGCATCCTCCAAAACCCCCAGGCGGACACGGGTTCCAAGTCTCTACCACCTTCAGAAAAAAAGTTATTGGCCGAGGGATGACCTTGGAGTGGTTTTCAACCCTAACCCTAACCCTAACCCCTGGTTGGACACCGGTTCCAAGTCTCTGTGACCTTCAGAAAAAAAGTTATTGACCGAGGGATGACTTTGAAATGGCCTCCACGGAGCTTTCGGGCACTTCCCCTTGTCCTAGACACTCGGGACTGCTACCGTTGGAAAGGGCATCCTCCAAAACCCCCAGGCGGACACGGGTTCCAAGTCTCTACCACCTTCAGAAAAAAAGTTATTGGCCGAGGGATGACCTTGGAGTGGTTTTCATCCCTTATCCTAACCCTAACCCTAACCCTGGCCGAGGGATGACCTTGGAGTGGTTTTCATCCCTTATCCTGTAACGTAACCCTAACCCTAACCCGAACCCTAACCCGAACCCTAAAACTTAGATTTAAGCCTAACCCTAACCTATCCCTAACCCTAACCTCGCCCTAACCCTAACCCAATTTCAGTTCTGGCCTTAAAGGACCATCAAGTCTAATTCTAACCCTAACCCTAGACAGTCTCATAATACACTTTTACATGGAACCCTTACCAATCCCTAACCCTAACCTTAACCCTTTTTCTTTCTGTCCAAGTCTTTAACCCTAACAAGACTTTCAAGTCCAATTTCATTCCACTACTAACCCTAAAACACAACCAAATACAACAAACACCAAGTCTGCCGACCAAAAGAACACCTCTGCTTGTCGCACAAACTCGGGGCTGGTACCGTTGGAAAGGGCGTCCTCCAAAACCCCTGGTTGGACACCGCTTCCAAGTCTCTGTGACCTTCAGAAAAAAAGTTATTGACCGAGGGATGACTTTGAAATGGCCTCCACGGAGCTTTCGGGCACTTCCCCTTGTCCTAGACACTCGGGACTGCTACCATTGGAAAGGGCATCCTCCAAAACCCCCAGGCGGACACGGGTTCCAAGTCTCTACCACCTTCAGAAAAAAAGTTATTGGCCGAGGGATGACCTTGGAGTGGTTTTCATCCCTTATCCTAACCCTAACCCTAACCCTAACCCTAACCCTGACCCTAACCCTGACCCTAACCCTAACCCTAACCCTAACCCTGACCCTAACCCTGACCCTAACCCTGACCCTAACCCTAACCCTAACCCTAACCCTGACCCTAACCCTGACCCTAACCCTGACCCTAACCCTGACCCTAACCCTAACCCTAACCCTAACCCTAACCCTAACCCTGGCCGAGGGATGACCTTGGAGTGGTTTTCATCCCTTATCCTGTAACGTAACCCTAACCCTAACCCGAACCCTAACCCGAACCCTAAAACTTAGATTTAAGCCTAACCCTAACCTATCCCTAACCCTAACCTCACCCTAACCCTAACCCAATTTCAGTTCTGGCCTTAAAGGACCATCAAGTCTAATTCTAACCCTAACCCTAGACAGTCTCATAATACACTTTTACATGGAACCCTTACCAATCCCTAACCCTAACCTTAACCCTTTTTCTTTCTGTCCAAGTCTTTAACCCTAACAAGACTTTCAAGTCCAATTTCATTCCACTACTAACCCTAAAACACAACCAAATACAACAAACACCAAGTCTGCCGACCAAAAGAACACCTCTGCTTGTCGCACAAACTCGGGGCTGGTACCGTTGGAAAGGGCGTCCTCCAAAACCCCTGGTTGGACACCGCTTCCAAGTCTCTGTGACCTTCAGAAAAAAAGTTATTGACCGAGGGATGACTTTGAAATGGCCTCCACGGAGCTTTCGGGCACTTCCCCTTGTCCTAGACACTCGGGACTGCTACCATTGGAAAGGGCATCCTCCAAAACCCCCAGGCGGACACGGGTTCCAAGTCTCTACCACCTTCAGAAAAAAAGTTATTGGCCGAGGGATGACCTTGGAGTGGTTTTCATCCCTTATCCTAACCCTAACCCTAACCCTAACCCTAAACCTAGACTTAATCCTAACTTAGTTCTAACCCTAAAATCCAGTTTAACCCTAATCCTAGGCCCTAAACTTAGACCCAACCATAACCCTAAACTTAAACTTAACCCTAATCTAGCCCTAACCCTAACCCTAACCTTCACCATAACCCTAAACCTAGACTTAATCCTAACTTAGTTCTAACCCTAAAATCCAGTTTAACCCTAATCCTAGGCCCTAAACTTAGACCCAACCATAACCCTAAACTTAAACTTAACCCTAATCTAGCCCTAACCCTAACCCTAACCGTAACCATAATCCTAAACCTAGACTTAATCCTAACTTAGTCCTAACCTTTAAATCCAGTTTTAACCCTAATCCCAGGCCCTAAACTTAGACCTAACTCTAACCTAACCCTAACCTTAAGAGGCCCCAGTCCCAGCCTTAAATGAACACGAATTCTAATTTTGGTTATAAACCTAGCCAGTCTCCATAATACAGTTTTAAATGTAAAATGGCGGACAATCAGAAAATGGTGGACATGCAAAGAATTATGGAGAATCGGTTTTTTACAAACTTTAAAGTAGAATAGCTCGGAGACCGTACGACATAGAAACAAAATTCTTGTTGTCTCGGAATCGTTACGACGCCCCCTCCGAGATGACATCGCTCGTTCGGGTCGCTTGGGGTCACCGCCATTCAACAAAATACCAGTAATATAGGCTTTTACACAATTCGCCAATCTAAAAGACAGGCTGGGGGGCGCGCTTCCAGTAGAAGCTTGGTTGTTTCCCGAAAATTTCGCTCTGGGAGTGGAATGGGAGGGAAATTAACCCGCTGGATGTCGTTAACCCCTTGGGGGTCCAACCCAGTAGAAGCTTGGTAGCTTCCCGAAAGGATCTCGGTTCGAGCGTGCTCGGCTGAGATTGGTAGGGAAGATATCCGCTGGAAGAGGACTCCCGCCCAGGGCTGTCTGGGAGGTGACGTAATGCACGGGACCTGCCTCCACAGGGCCTTGGTTTTAGCAGGCTGGGGATACCTTGCGGTGTTAACGAACAGTCTGCCTCGGTAGGTAGCCAGCCCCCCTGGGTCCACTTGGACAGCACGCAGGAGGGTGGTCTGAGGCCAACAGACCTTAAATGGGGCCCAGTCTTTTACGGTGATTAGCACCACTCACGCACCAGCTTCACTCGCGCGCTACACGCTAACATTCCAAAAAGCCAAAAAAAATCCCAATTTGGACTAAAGAAAAGAAAAAATAGCCAATTTGGCGAAGAAATAAGCAAAAAAAGAAGACGGAAATGGATGAAAACACCGAAATTGTCCAAAGAAGACAAAATCCATCAAAAGGTCAAAAGGTCAGCATTAGAAATAATGCCATTATTAAACCAAGGACAATAAAAAAAGACAAAGAACAACGGATAAAGACTAGCGAGTCACCAAAAAACCCAATT
>NC_044503.1:13316-75816 GCF_902362185.1 Chanos chanos
AACCTATCCCTAACCCTAACCTCACCCTAACCCTAACCCAATTTCAGTTCTGGCCTTAAAGGACCATCAAGTCTAATTCTAACCCTAACCCTAGACAGTCTCATAATACACTTTTACATGGAACCCTTACCAATCCCTAACCCTAACCTTAACCCTTTTTCTTTCTGTCCAAGTCTTTAACCCTAACAAGACTTTCAAGTCCAATTTCATTCCACTACTAACCCTAAAACACAACCAAATACAACAAACACCAAGTCTGCCGACCAAAAGAACACCTCTGCTTGTCGCACAAACTCGGGGCTGGTACCGTTGGAAAGGGCGTCCTCCAAAACCCCTGGTTGGACACCGCTTCCAAGTCTCTGTGACCTTCAGAAAAAAAGTTATTGACCGAGGGATGACTTTGAAATGGCCTCCACGGAGCTTTCGGGCACTTCCCCTTGTCCTAGACACTCGGGACTGCTACCATTGGAAAGGGCATCCTCCAAAACCCCCAGGCGGACACGGGTTCCAAGTCTCTACCACCTTCAGAAAAAAAGTTATTGGCCGAGGGATGACCTTGGAGTGGTTTTCATCCCTTATCCTAACCCTAACCCTAACCCTAACCCTAAACCTAGACTTAATCCTAACTTAGTTCTAACCCTAAAATCCAGTTTAACCCTAATCCTAGGCCCTAAACTTAGACCCAACCATAACCCTAAACTTAAACTTAACCCTAATCTAGCCCTAACCCTAACCCTAACCTTCACCATAACCCTAAACCTAGACTTAATCCTAACTTAGTTCTAACCCTAAAATCCAGTTTAACCCTAATCCTAGGCCCTAAACTTAGACCCAACCATAACCCTAAACTTAAACTTAACCCTAATCTAGCCCTAACCCTAACCCTAACCGTAACCATAATCCTAAACCTAGACTTAATCCTAACTTAGTCCTAACCTTTAAATCCAGTTTTAACCCTAATCCCAGGCCCTAAACTTAGACCTAACTCTAACCTAACCCTAACCTTAAGAGGCCCCAGTCCCAGCCTTAAATGAACACGAATTCTAATTTTGGTTATAAACCTAGCCAGTCTCCATAATACAGTTTTAAATGTAAAATGGCGGACAATCAGAAAATGGTGGACATGCAAAGAATTATGGAGAATCGGTTTTTTACAAACTTTAAAGTAGAATAGCTCGGAGACCGTACGACATAGAAACAAAATTCTTGTTGTCTCGGAATCGTTACGACGCCCCCTCCGAGATGACATCGCTCGTTCGGGTCGCTTGGGGTCACCGCCATTCAACAAAATACCAGTAATATAGGCTTTTACACAATTCGCCAATCTAAAAGACAGGCTGGGGGGCGCGCTTCCAGTAGAAGCTTGGTTGTTTCCCGAAAATTTCGCTCTGGGAGTGGAATGGGAGGGAAATTAACCCGCTGGATGTCGTTAACCCCTTGGGGGTCCAACCCAGTAGAAGCTTGGTAGCTTCCCGAAAGGATCTCGGTTCGAGCGTGCTCGGCTGAGATTGGTAGGGAAGATATCCGCTGGAAGAGGACTCCCGCCCAGGGCTGTCTGGGAGGTGACGTAATGCACGGGACCTGCCTCCACAGGGCCTTGGTTTTAGCAGGCTGGGGATACCTTGCGGTGTTAACGAACAGTCTGCCTCGGTAGGTAGCCAGCCCCCCTGGGTCCACTTGGACAGCACGCAGGAGGGTGGTCTGAGGCCAACAGACCTTAAATGGGGCCCAGTCTTTTACGGTGATTAGCACCACTCACGCACCAGCTTCACTCGCGCGCTACACGCTAACATTCCAAAAAGCCAAAAAAAATCCCAATTTGGACTAAAGAAAAGAAAAAATAGCCAATTTGGCGAAGAAATAAGCAAAAAAAGAAGACGGAAATGGATGAAAACACCGAAATTGTCCAAAGAAGACAAAATCCATCAAAAGGTCAAAAGGTCAGCATTAGAAATAATGCCATTATTAAACCAAGGACAATAAAAAAAGACAAAGAACAACGGATAAAGACTAGCGAGTCACCAAAAAACCCAATTGGACGGGGTTAGCATCGCTCACACACCAGCTGAGCATTAGAGAGAATGCCATTACTAAACCAAGGACTATAAAAAAAGACAAAGAACAACGGATAAAGACTAGCGAGTCACCAAAAAAAACCCAATTGGACGGGGTTAGCATCGCTCACACACCAGCTGAGCATTAGAAAGAATGCCTGATAAACAGCATTTAAATCATCTAAAGAAGACAAAAACCAGCAAAAGGTCAAAAGGTCAGCATCAGAAATAATGCCATAATTAAACCAAGAACAATAAAATGAAACGAATAACGACTTGTAAAGACTAGAAAGTCACCAAAAAACCCAATTGGACATGGGACACAAGTCGAGGATTGATCGCCCTTGACTGGCCGCCTCAGAGGAGGGTGTATAGTGTTGAAAGGCTGAAACACCCGATGAACCTGAGGTACACTACTGATGATGTGTCCTGAAATTGAATAAAGCTTAGGCTATCTCACCACTTCAAAATAGGATAAAATAGATTAAATAGGGTCAAATTCATGTCCGTTAACCTCCGAACTCTTGGAACTTGTTATGTGGGTCAAGGAACAGGTGTTCAGTTTAACATGCGCCGGCCCGTGCCTTCACTTCGTCGCTCCATTTCAACCACTTGGTCTAGAAGGACCAAACGTGGGGAGCTTCGACGGATAACCTCCAAAAACCTAACCCTAACCCTAACCCTAACCCAACCCTAACCCTAACCCAATTTCAGTTCTGGCCTTAAAGGACCATCAAGTCTAACCCGAACCCTAACCCTAGACAGTCTCATAATACACTTTTACATGGAACCCTTACCAATCCCTAACCCTAACCTTAACCCTTTTTCTTTCTGTCCAAGTCTTTAACCCTAACAAGACTTTCAATGCCAATTTCATTCCACTACTAACCCTAAAACACAACCAAATACAACAAACACCAAGTCTGCCGACCAAAAGAACACCTCTGCTTGTCGCACAAACTCGGGGCTGGTACCGTTGGAAAGGGCGTCCTCCAAAACCCCTGGTTGGACACCGGTTCCAAGTCTCTGTGACCTTCAGAAAAAAAGTTATTGACCGAGGGATGACTTTGAAATGGCCTCCACGGAGCTTTCGGGCACTTCCCCTTGTCCTAGACACTCGGGACTGCTACCGTTGGAAAGGGCATCCTCCAAAACCCCCAGGCGGACACGGGTTCCAAGTCTCTACCACCTTCAGAAAAAAAGTTATTGGCCGAGGGATGACCTTGGAGTGGTTTTCAACCCTAACCCTAACCCTAACCCCTGGTTGGACACCGGTTCCAAGTCTCTGTGACCTTCAGAAAAAAAGTTATTGACCGAGGGATGACTTTGAAATGGCCTCCACGGAGCTTTCGGGCACTTCCCCTTGTCCTAGACACTCGGGACTGCTACCGTTGGAAAGGGCATCCTCCAAAACCCCCAGGCGGACACGGGTTCCAAGTCTCTACCACCTTCAGAAAAAAAGTTATTGGCCGAGGGATGACCTTGGAGTGGTTTTCATCCCTTATCCTAACCCTAACCCTAACCCTGGCCGAGGGATGACCTTGGAGTGGTTTTCATCCCTTATCCTGTAACGTAACCCTAACCCTAACCCGAACCCTAACCCGAACCCTAAAACTTAGATTTAAGCCTAACCCTAACCTATCCCTAACCCTAACCTCGCCCTAACCCTAACCCAATTTCAGTTCTGGCCTTAAAGGACCATCAAGTCTAATTCTAACCCTAACCCTAGACAGTCTCATAATACACTTTTACATGGAACCCTTACCAATCCCTAACCCTAACCTTAACCCTTTTTCTTTCTGTCCAAGTCTTTAACCCTAACAAGACTTTCAAGTCCAATTTCATTCCACTACTAACCCTAAAACACAACCAAATACAACAAACACCAAGTCTGCCGACCAAAAGAACACCTCTGCTTGTCGCACAAACTCGGGGCTGGTACCGTTGGAAAGGGCGTCCTCCAAAACCCCTGGTTGGACACCGCTTCCAAGTCTCTGTGACCTTCAGAAAAAAAGTTATTGACCGAGGGATGACTTTGAAATGGCCTCCACGGAGCTTTCGGGCACTTCCCCTTGTCCTAGACACTCGGGACTGCTACCATTGGAAAGGGCATCCTCCAAAACCCCCAGGCGGACACGGGTTCCAAGTCTCTACCACCTTCAGAAAAAAAGTTATTGGCCGAGGGATGACCTTGGAGTGGTTTTCATCCCTTATCCTAACCCTAACCCTAACCCTAACCCTGACCCTAACCCTAACCCTAACCCTAACCCTAACCCTGACCCTAACCCTAACCCTAACCCTAACCCTGACCCTGACCCTAACCCTGACCCTAACCCTAACCCTAACCCTAACCCTAACCCTAACCCTGGCCGAGGGATGACCTTGGAGTGGTTTTCATCCCTTATCCTGTAACGTAACCCTAACCCTAACCCGAACCCTAACCCGAACCCTAAAACTTAGATTTAAGCCTAACCCTAACCTATCCCTAACCCTAACCTCACCCTAACCCTAACCCAATTTCAGTTCTGGCCTTAAAGGACCATCAAGTCTAATTCTAACCCTAACCCTAGACAGTCTCATAATACACTTTTACATGGAACCCTTACCAATCCCTAACCCTAACCTTAACCCTTTTTCTTTCTGTCCAAGTCTTTAACCCTAACAAGACTTTCAAGTCCAATTTCATTCCACTACTAACCCTAAAACACAACCAAATACAACAAACACCAAGTCTGCCGACCAAAAGAACACCTCTGCTTGTCGCACAAACTCGGGGCTGGTACCGTTGGAAAGGGCGTCCTCCAAAACCCCTGGTTGGACACCGCTTCCAAGTCTCTGTGACCTTCAGAAAAAAAGTTATTGACCGAGGGATGACTTTGAAATGGCCTCCACGGAGCTTTCGGGCACTTCCCCTTGTCCTAGACACTCGGGACTGCTACCATTGGAAAGGGCATCCTCCAAAACCCCCAGGCGGACACGGGTTCCAAGTCTCTACCACCTTCAGAAAAAAAGTTATTGGCCGAGGGATGACCTTGGAGTGGTTTTCATCCCTTATCCCTAACCCTAACCCTAACCCTAACCCTAAACCTAGACTTAATCCTAACTTAGTTCTAACCCTAAAATCCAGTTTAACCCTAATCCTAGGCCCTAAACTTAGACCCAACCATAACCCTAAACTTAAACTTAACCCTAATCTAGCCCTAACCCTAACCCTAACCTTCACCATAACCCTAAACCTAGACTTAATCCTAACTTAGTTCTAACCCTAAAATCCAGTTTAACCCTAATCCTAGGCCCTAAACTTAGACCCAACCATAACCCTAAACTTAAACTTAACCCTAATCTAGCCCTAACCCTAACCCTAACCGTAACCATAATCCTAAACCTAGACTTAATCCTAACTTAGTCCTAACCTTTAAATCCAGTTTTAACCCTAATCCCAGGCCCTAAACTTAGACCTAACTCTAACCTAACCCTAACCTTAAGAGGCCCCAGTCCCAGCCTTAAATGAACACGAATTCTAATTTTGGTTATAAACCTAGCCAGTCTCCATAATACAGTTTTAAATGTAAAATGGCGGACAATCAGAAAATGGTGGACATGCAAAGAATTATGGAGAATCGGTTTTTTACAAACTTTAAAGTAGAATAGCTCGGAGACCGTACGACATAGAAACAAAATTCTTGTTGTCTCGGAATCGTTACGACGCCCCCTCCGAGATGACATCGCTCGTTCGGGTCGCTTGGGGTCACCGCCATTCAACAAAATACCAGTAATATAGGCTTTTACACAATTCGCCAATCTAAAAGACAGGCTGGGGGGCGCGCTTCCAGTAGAAGCTTGGTTGTTTCCCGAAAATTTCGCTCTGGGAGTGGAATGGGAGGGAAATTAACCCGCTGGATGTCGTTAACCCCTTGGGGGTCCAACCCAGTAGAAGCTTGGTAGCTTCCCGAAAGGATCTCGGTTCGAGCGTGCTCGGCTGAGATTGGTAGGGAAGATATCCGCTGGAAGAGGACTCCCGCCCAGGGCTGTCTGGGAGGTGACGTAATGCACGGGACCTGCCTCCACAGGGCCTTGGTTTTAGCAGGCTGGGGATACCTTGCGGTGTTAACGAACAGTCTGCCTCGGTAGGTAGCCAGCCCCCCTGGGTCCACTTGGACAGCACGCAGGAGGGTGGTCTGAGGCCAACAGACCTTAAATGGGGCCCAGTCTTTTACGGTGATTAGCACCACTCACGCACCAGCTTCACTCGCGCGCTACACGCTAACATTCCAAAAAGCCAAAAAAATCCCAATTTGGACTAAAGAAAAGAAAAAATAGCCAATTTGGCGAAGAAATAAGCAAAAAAAAGAAGACGGAAATGGATGAAAACACCGAAATTGTCCAAAGAAGACAAAATCCATCAAAAGGTCAAAAGGTCAGCATTAGAAATAATGCCATTATTAAACCAAGGACAATAAAAAAAGACAAAGAACAACGGATAAAGACTAGCGAGTCACCAAAAAACCCAATTGGACGGGGTTAGCATCGCTCACACACCAGCTGAGCATTAGAGAGAATGCCATTACTAAACCAAGGACTATAAAAAAAGACAAAGAACAACGGATAAAGACTAGCGAGTCACCAAAAAAAACCCAATTGGACGGGGTTAGCATCGCTCACACACCAGCTGAGCATTAGAAAGAATGCCTGATAAACAGCATTTAAATCATCTAAAGAAGACAAAAACCAGCAAAAGGTCAAAAGGTCAGCATCAGAAATAATGCCATAATTAGACCAAGAACAATGAAATAAAACGAATAACGACTTGTAAAGACTAGAAAGTCACCAAAAAACCCAATTGGACATGGGACACAAGTCGAGGATTGATCGCCCTTGACTGGCCGCCTCAGAGGAGGGTGTATAGTGTTGAAAGGCTGAAACACCCGATGAACCTGAGGTACACTACTGATGATGTGTCCTGAAATTGAATAAAGCTTAGGCTATCTCACCACTTCAAAATAGGATAAAATAGATTAAATAGGGTCAAATTCATGTCCGTTAACCTCCGAACTCTTGGAACTTGTTATGTGGGTCAAGGAACAGGTGTTCAGTTTAACATGCGCCGGCCCGTGCCTTCACTTCGTCGCTCCATTTCAACCACTTGGTCTAGAAGGACCAAACGTGGGGAGCTTCGACGGATAACCTCCAAAAACCTAACCCTAACCCTAACCCTAACCCAACCCTAACCCTAACCCAATTTCAGTTCTGGCCTTAAAGGACCATCAAGTCTAACCCGAACCCTAACCCTAGACAGTCTCATAATACACTTTTACATGGAACCCTTACCAATCCCTAACCCTAACCTTAACCCTTTTTCTTTCTGTCCAAGTCTTTAACCCTAACAAGACTTTCAATGCCAATTTCATTCCACTACTAACCCTAAAACACAACCAAATACAACAAACACCAAGTCTGCCGACCAAAAGAACACCTCTGCTTGTCGCACAAACTCGGGGCTGGTACCGTTGGAAAGGGCGTCCTCCAAAACCCCTGGTTGGACACCGGTTCCAAGTCTCTGTGACCTTCAGAAAAAAAGTTATTGACCGAGGGATGACTTTGAAATGGCCTCCACGGAGCTTTCGGGCACTTCCCCTTGTCCTAGACACTCGGGACTGCTACCGTTGGAAAGGGCATCCTCCAAAACCCCCAGGCGGACACGGGTTCCAAGTCTCTACCACCTTCAGAAAAAAAGTTATTGGCCGAGGGATGACCTTGGAGTGGTTTTCAACCCTAACCCTAACCCTAACCCCTGGTTGGACACCGGTTCCAAGTCTCTGTGACCTTCAGAAAAAAAGTTATTGACCGAGGGATGACTTTGAAATGGCCTCCACGGAGCTTTCGGGCACTTCCCCTTGTCCTAGACACTCGGGACTGCTACCGTTGGAAAGGGCATCCTCCAAAACCCCCAGGCGGACACGGGTTCCAAGTCTCTACCACCTTCAGAAAAAAAGTTATTGGCCGAGGGATGACCTTGGAGTGGTTTTCATCCCTTATCCTAACCCTAACCCTAACCCTGGCCGAGGGATGACCTTGGAGTGGTTTTCATCCCTTATCCTGTAACGTAACCCTAACCCTAACCCGAACCCTAACCCGAACCCTAAAACTTAGATTTAAGCCTAACCCTAACCTATCCCTAACCCTAACCTCACCCTAACCCTAACCCAATTTCAGTTCTGGCCTTAAAGGACCATCAAGTCTAATTCTAACCCTAACCCTAGACAGTCTCGTAATACACTTTTACATGGAACCCTTACCAATCCCTAACCCTAACCTTAACCCTTTTTCTTTCGGTCCAAGTCTTTAACCCTAACAAGACTTTCAAGTCCAATTTCATTCCACTACTAACCCTAAAACACAACCAAATACAACAAACACCAAGTCTGCCGACCAAAAGAACACCTCTGCTTGTCGCACAAACTCGGGGCTGGTACCGTTGGAAAGGGCGTCCTCCAAAACCCCTGGTTGGACACCGCTTCCAAGTCTCTGTGACCTTCAGAAAAAAAGTTATTGACCGAGGGATGACTTTGAAATGGCCTCCACGGAGCTTTCGGGCACTTCCCCTTGTCCTAGACACTCGGGACTGCTACCATTGGAAAGGGCATCCTCCAAAACCCCCAGGCGGACACGGGTTCCAAGTCTCTACCACCTTCAGAAAAAAAGTTATTGGCCGAGGGATGACCTTGGAGTGGTTTTCATCCCTTATCCTAACCCTAACCCTAACCCGAACCCTAACCCTAACCCTAACCCTAACCCTAAACCTAGACTTAATCCTAAAATCCAGTTTAACCCTAATCCTAAGCCCTAAACTTAGACCCAACCATAACCCTAAACTTAAACTTAACCCTAATCTAGCCCTAACCCTAACCCTAACCTTCACCATAACCCTAAACCTAGACTTAATCCTAACTTAGTTCTAACCCTAAAATCCAGTTTAACCCTAATCCTAGGCCCTAAACTTAGACCCAACCATAACCCTAAACTTAAACTTAACCCTAATCTAGCCCTAACCCTAACCCTAACCTTCACCATAACCCTAAACCTAGACTTAATCCTAACTTAGTTCTAACCCTAAAATCCAGTTTAACCCTAATCCTAGGCCCTAAACTTAGACCCAACCATAACCCTAAACTTAAACTTAACCCTAATCTAGCCCTAACCCTAACCCTAACCGTAACCATAATCCTAAACCTAGACTTAATCCTAACTTAGTCCTAACCTTTAAATCCAGTTTTAACCCTAATCCCAGGCCCTAAACTTAGACCTAACTCTAACCTAACCCTAACCTTAAGAGGCCCCAGTCCCAGCCTTAAATGAACACGAATTCTAATTTTGGTTATAAACCTAGCCAGTCTCCATAATACAGTTTTAAATGTAAAATGGCGGACAATCAGAAAATGGTGGACATGCAAAGAATTATGGAGAATCGGTTTTTTACAAACTTTAAAGTAGAATAGCTCGGAGACCGTACGACATAGAAACAAAATTCTTGTTGTCTCGGAATCGTTACGACGCCCCCTCCGAGATGACATCGCTCGTTCGGGTCGCTTGGGGTCACCGCCATTCAACAAAATACCAGTAATATAGGCTTTTACACAATTCGCCAATCTAAAAGACAGGCTGGGGGGCGCGCTTCCAGTAGAAGCTTGGTTGTTTCCCGAAAATTTCGCTCTGGGAGTGGAATGGGAGGGAAATTAACCCGCTGGATGTCGTTAACCCCTTGGGGGTCCAACCCAGTAGAAGCTTGGTAGCTTCCCGAAAGGATCTCGGTTCGAGCGTGCTCGGCTGAGATTGGTAGGGAAGATATCCGCTGGAAGAGGACTCCCGCCCAGGGCTGTCTGGGAGGTGACGTAATGCACGGGACCTGCCTCCACAGGGCCTTGGTTTTAGCAGGCTGGGGATACCTTGCGGTGTTAACGAACAGTCTGCCTCGGTAGGTAGCCAGCCCCCCTGGGTCCACTTGGACAGCACGCAGGAGGGTGGTCTGAGGCCAACAGACCTTAAATGGGGCCCAGTCTTTTACGGTGATTAGCACCACTCACGCACCAGCTTCACTCGCGCGCTACACGCTAAGATTCCAAAAAACCCCAAAAAAATCCCAATTTGGACTAAAGAAAAGAAAAAATAGCCACTTTGGTGAAGAAATAAGCAAAAAAAGAAGACGGAAATGGATGAAAACAACACCGAAATTATCCAAAGAAGACAAAATCCATCAAAAGGTCAAAAGGTCAGCATTAGAAATAATGCCATTATTAAACCAAGGACAATAAAAAAAGACAAAGGACAACGGATAAAGACTAGCGAGTCACCAAAAAAACCCCAATTGGACGGGGTTAGCATCGCTCACACACCAGCTGAGCATTAGAGAGAATGCCATTACTAAACCAAGGACTATATAAAAAAAGACAAAGAACAAGGGATAAAGACTAGCGAGTCACCAAAAAAACCCAACTGGACGGGGTTAGCATCACTCACACACCAGCTGAGCATTAGAAAGAATGCCTGATAAACAGCATTGAAATCATCCAAAGAAGACAAAAACCAGCAAAAGGTCAAAAGGTCAGCATCAGAAATAATGCCATAATTAGACCAAGAACAATGAAATAAAACGAATAACGACTTGTAAAGACTAGAAAGTCACCAAAAAACCCAATTGGACATGGGACACAAGTCGAGGATTGATCGCCCTTGACTGGCCGCCTCAGAGGAGGGTGTATAGTGTTGAAAGGCTGAAACACCCGATGAACCTGAGGTACACTACTGATGATGTGTCCTGAAATTGAATAAAGCTTAGGCTATCTCACCACTTCAAAATAGGATAAAATAGATTAAATAGGGTCAAATTCATGTCCGTTAACCTCCGAACTCTTGGAACTTGTTATGTGGGTCAAGGAACAGGTGTTCAGTTTAACATGCGCCGGCCCGTGCCTTCACTTCGTCGCTCCATTTCAACCACTTGGTCTAGAAGGACCAAACGTGGGGAGCTTCGACGGATAACCTCCAAAAACCTAACCCTAACCCTAACCCTGACCCTAACCCTAACCCTGACCCTGACCCTAACCCTTAATCCTAATTTAGTCCTAACCCTAAAATCCCGTTTTAACCCTAATCCCAGGCCCTAAACTTAGACCTAACCATAAGCCTAAACTTAGACTTAACCCTAACCTAGCCCTAATCCTAACCCTAACCTTCACCATAACCCTAAACCTAGACTTAATCCTAATTTAGTCCTAACCTTTAAATCCAGTTTAACCCTAATCCTAGGCCCTAAACTTAGACCCAACCCTAACCTTAACCATAACCCTAAACTTAGACTTAACCCTGATCTAGCCCTAACCCTAACTGTAACCCTAACCTTAAACCTAGACTTAATCCCAATTTAGTCCTAACCTTTAAATCCAGTTTTAACCTTAATCCCAGGCCCTAAACTTAGACCTAACTCTAACCTAACCCTTACCTTAATAGGCCCTAGTCCCAGTTCTGGCCTTAAATGAACACGAATTCTAATTTTAGTTACAACCCTAGCCAGTCTCCATAATACAATTTTAAATGTAAAATGGTGGACAATGAGAAAATGGTGGACGTACAAAGAATTATGGAGAATCGTTTTTTTATAAACTTTAAAGAGGAATAGCTCGGCGACCGTACAACGTAGAAGCAAAATTCTTTTTATCTCGGAAATGTCATGTGGCCCCCTCCGAGATGACATCGCTCGTTCGGGTCGCTTGGGGTCACCGCCATTCAACAAAATACCAGTAATATAGGCTTTTACACAATTCGCCAATCTAAAAGACAGGCTGGGGGGCGCGCTTCCAGTAGAAGCTTGGTTGTTTCCCGAAAATTTCGCTCTGGGAGTGGAATGGGAGGGAAATTAACCCGCTGGATGTCGTTAACCCCTTGGGGGTCCAACCCAGTAGAAGCTTGGTAGCTTCCCGAAAGGATCTCGGTTCGAGCGTGCTCGGCTGAGATTGGTAGGGAAGATATCCGCTGGAAGAGGACTCCCGCCCAGGGCTGTCTGGGAGGTGACGTAATGCACGGGACCTGCCTCCACAGGGCCTTGGTTTTAGCAGGCTGGGGATACCTTGCGGTGTTAACGAACAGTCTGCCTCGGTAGGTAGCCAGCCCCCCTGGGTCCACTTGGACAGCACGCAGGAGGGTGGTCTGAGGCCAACAGACCTTAAATGGGGCCCAGTCTTTTACGGTGATTAGCACCACTCACGCACCAGCTTCACTCGCGCGCTACACGCTAAGATTCCAAAAAACCCCCAAAAAAATCCCAATTTGGACTAAAGAAAAGAAAAAATAGCCACTTTGGTGAAGAAATAAGCAAAAAAAGAAGACGGAAATGGATGAAAACAACACCGAAATTATCCAAAGAAGACAAAATCCATCAAAAGGTCAAAAGGTCAGCATTAGAAATAATGCCATTATTAAACCAAGGACAATAAAAAAAGACAAAGGACAACGGATAAAGACTAGCGAGTCACCAAAAAAACCCCAATTGGACGGGGTTAGCATCGCTCACACACCAGCTGAGCATTAGAGAGAATGCCATTACTAAACCAAGGACTATATAAAAAAAGACAAAGAACAAGGGATAAAGACTAGCGAGTCACCAAAAAACCCAACTGGACGGGGTTAGCATCACTCACACACCAGCTGAGCATTAGAAAGAATGCCTGATAAACAGCATTGAAATCATCCAAAGAAGACAAAAACCAGCAAAAGGTCAAAAGGTCAGCATCAGAAATAATGCCATAATTAGACCAAGAACAATGAAATAAAACGAATAACGACTTGTAAAGACTAGAAAGTCACCAAAAAACCCAATTGGACATGGGACACAAGTCGAGGATTGATCGCCCTTGACTGGCCGCCTCAGAGGAGGGTGTATAGTGTTGAAAGGCTGAAACACCCGATGAACCTGAGGTACACTACTGATGATGTGTCCTGAAATTGAATAAAGCTTAGGCTATCTCACCACTTCAAAATAGGATAAAATAGATTAAATAGGGTCAAATTCATGTCCGTTAACCTCCGAACTCTTGGAACTTGTTATGTGGGTCAAGGAACAGGTGTTCAGTTTAACATGCGCCGGCCCGTGCCTTCACTTCGTCGCTCCATTTCAACCACTTGGTCTAGAAGGACCAAACGTGGGGAGCTTCGACGGATAACCTCCAAAAACCTAACCCTAACCCTAACCCTGACCCTAACCCTAACCCTGACCCTGACCCTAACCCTTAATCCTAATTTAGTCCTAACCCTAAAATCCCGTTTTAACCCTAATCCCAGGCCCTAAACTTAGACCTAACCATAAGCCTAAACTTAGACTTAACCCTAACCTAGCCCTAATCCTAACCCTAACCTTCACCATAACCCTAAACCTAGACTTAATCCTAATTTAGTCCTAACCTTTAAATCCAGTTTAACCCTAATCCTAGGCCCTAAACTTAGACCCAACCCTAACCTTAACCATAACCCTAAACTTAGACTTAACCCTGATCTAGCCCTAACCCTAACTGTAACCCTAACCTTAAACCTAGACTTAATCCCAATTTAGTCCTAACCTTTAAATCCAGTTTTAACCTTAATCCCAGGCCCTAAACTTAGACCTAACTCTAACCTAACCCTTACCTTAATAGGCCCTAGTCCCAGTTCTGGCCTTAAATGAACACGAATTCTAATTTTAGTTACAACCCTAGCCAGTCTCCATAATACAATTTTAAATGTAAAATGGTGGACAATGAGAAAATGGTGGACGTACAAAGAATTATGGAGAATCGTTTTTTTATAAACTTTAAAGAGGAATAGCTCGGCGACCGTACAACGTAGAAGCAAAATTCTTTTTATCTCGGAAATGTCATGTGGCCCCCTCCGAGATGACATCGCTCGTTCGGGTCGCTTGGGGTCACCGCCATTCAACAAAATACCAGTAATATAGGCCTTTAGACAATTCGCCAATCTAAAAGACAGGCTGAGGGGCGCGCTTCCAGTAGAAGCTTGGTTGTTTCCCGAAAATTTCGCTCTGGGAGTGGAATGGGAGGGAAATTAACCCGCTGGATGTCGTTAACCCCTTGGGGGTCCAACCCAGTAGAAGCTTGGTAGCTTCCCGAAAGGATCTCGGTTCGAGCGTGCTCGGCTGAAATTGGTAGGGAAGATATCCGCTGGAAGAGGACTCCCGCCCAGGGCTGTCTGGGAGGTGACGTAATGCATGGGACCTGCCTCCACAGGGCCTTGGTTTTAGCAGGCTGGGGATACCTTGCGGTGTTAACGAACAGTCTGCTTCGGTAGGTAGCCAGCCCCCCTGGGTCCACTTGGACAGCACGCAGGGCGGGTGGTCTGAGGCCAACAGACCTTAAATGGGGCCCAGTCTTTTACGGTGATTAGCACCACTCACACACCAGCCTCACTCACGCGTTACACGGATCGATTCAAAGAGCCAAAAAACCCCAATTGGGGACTAAAGACAAAAACAGTCAATCTGGCGAAGTAATGGACAAAAACAACACCGAAATTACCCAAAGAAGACAAAATCCATCAACTGGTCAAAAGGTCAGCATTAGAAATAATGCCATTATTAAACCAAGAACAATAAAATAAGACAAACAACGACTTGTAAAGACAAGAAAGTCACCAGAAAACCCAGTTGAACAGGGTTAGCACCACTCACACACCAGTTGAACTCGTGCGCTACACGTATAGATTCGAACGGCCAAAAAACCCCAATTGGGGACTAAAGACAAAAACAGTCAATCTGGCGAAGTAATGGACAAAAACAGCACTGAAATTATCCAAAGAAGACAAAATCCATCAAAAGGTCAAAATATCAAAAGGTCAGCATTAGAAATAATGCCATTATTAAACCAAGAACAATAAAATGAGACAAATAACGGCTTGTAAAGACTACAAAGTCACCAAAAAACCCAATTGGACATGGGACACAAGTCGAGGATTGATCGCCCTTGACTGGCCGCCTCAGAGGAGGGTGTATAGTGTTGAAAGGCTGAAACACCCGATGAACCTGAGGTACACTACTGATGATGTGTCCTGAAATTGAATAAAGCTTAGGCTATCTCACCACTTCAAAATAGGATAAAATAGATTAAATAGGGTCAAATTCATGTCCGTTAACCTCCGAACTCTTGGAACTTGTTATGTGGGTCAAGGAACAGGTGTTCAGTTTAACATGCGCCGGCCCGTGCCTTCACTTCGTCGCTCCATTTCAACCACTTGGTCTAGAAGGACCAAACGTGGGGAGCTTCGACGGATAACCTCCAAAAACCTAACCCAGCCAGTGCCTTCGGACCAAACTGACACCAAATAATCCTAGAGAGGACCTCATGAAGAATCGTTACGCGCTCGCCCATTCACCCTCCGGGCTTCCTGGACTTGGGGCGTGGAGGTTGGGTGGACGAGCGAGATATGCCAAGCCAGGCATAGAGGGTGACCTGCTAAGCTTGCGGCCTCACTCCTCACCTCTGCTCTTCCCACCGGACGTTCTCCTGCCGTAAGGACCGGGGAGTCTATCCTTTCAGGGGAGTAGTCTGGGGCGGGTGTTCAGGCCGGTCATTTCCCCATGGGTTGGCCCTCGGACTCCAGCTCATTCAACGGTTTGTGTGTTCACCGCGGGTGCTCATTCATTCAGTTGTTTGTGCGTCTGAGGCGTTCAGTCATTAAGCTGTCTGATCGTTTCTTTTGGCTCTCTCTCCTGCAGCGGCTTGTCTGTCCATCTGGGGTGTTCGTTCACTTGTTCGTTCACTCGGGGTGTTCATTCACTCAGCTGTTCGATTGATTGTCCAAACGAGAGCTTGGACTTTGGCTCATTCGGCGACTGGTCTGTACACCGGAGGTGTCTCTTCACCTGGTGTGTGCAGTCGCTTGGCTGTTTGGGCGATTGTCTGGGCGGGTCTTCGGCGGGACGGGCGTTTGTTCATTGGCCTTAACTGGCGTTTGCGTGGGGGTTGAATGGGAGAGTAAGACATGCCAAGCTCGGCGTGGAGGGTGATCTGCTAAGCTTGCGGCCTCACTCCTCATCTTCGCTCTTCCCAGTTGACGTCCTCCTGCCTAAGGAATCGAAGAGTTACGTGCGTCGACACTGAATAAAGTCTCTAAAACGTGCAGTTTATAACCAACTCTCTCCATATCTTCTGCAGTACAATCTACTGGATCAGAATCAATCCGGATTCAAAGCCGGCCACTCCACCGAGACGGCCCTCCTTGCTGTCACGGAGGAGCTCCACCTGGCCAGAGCGAAGTCTCTCAGCTCTGTCCTCATACTCCTAGACCTCTCCGCAGCATTCGACACGGTCAACCACCAGATCCTCCTCTCATCCCTTTCTGGGCTGGGCTTCGCGGGTTCTGCACTCGCATGGTTCAAGTCCTATCTGTCTGACCATTCCTACCAGGTCTCTTGGAGGGAATCGGTCTCCTCCACCCGCCCTTTACTCACAGGAGTCCCACAAGGTTCTGTACTTGGTCCACTCCTCCTCTCTCTACACCAGATCACTCGGTCAAGTTATCTCCACCCATGGCCTCTCTTACCACTGCTACGCTGATGACACACAGCTGTTCTTCTCCTTCCCCCCCTCTAACTCCCAGGTTCAACCTCGCATCGCAGCCTGCTTAGCAGACATTGCCTCATGGATGTCTGCTAACCATCTCAAACTCAACCCGGAGAAAACGGAGCTCCTGTTTTTTCCTGCTAAGAACTCCCCAGCGATCGACACTGCAATCACCATCGAGGGATCTGTGGTATTCCCCACCACAGCAGCCAAAAACCTTGGCGTAACCCTGGACAACCAGCTGACCTACTCCGATCACATCGTGGCAGTCACTCGATCCTGCAGATTCTCCCTATACAACATCAGGAGAATCCGCCCTTTCCTAACACAACAGGCGACCCAGCTCCTGGTCCAAGCACTTGTCATCTCCCGCCTGGACTACTGCAACGTGCTACTGGCTGGCTTGCCGGCCTGCGCCATTAGGCCGCTCCAGCTCGTGCAGAACGCCACTGCACGCCTGGTATTCAACCTCCCTAAACACTCTCATGTCACTAACCCTAACCCTAACTGCG
Source organism: Chanos chanos (assembly GCF_902362185.1). Classification (NCBI taxonomy): domain Eukaryota; kingdom Metazoa; phylum Chordata; class Actinopteri; order Gonorynchiformes; family Chanidae; genus Chanos; species Chanos chanos. Next base: position 30,483 of record NC_044503.1, read on the forward strand.
CTCCACTGGCTTCCGGTAGCAGCCCGCATCCAGTTCAAGACACTGGTGCTGGCCTACCAGGCCACTAGAGGCTCTGCCCCATCATACCTTCAGGCTCTTATAACTCCATACACCCCAACTAGGACCCTCCGCTCTATGACGTCTGGACAACTGACGGTCCCCTCGCTTCGGGAACCCGGCAGCTGCTCCTCCCGACCACGCCTCTTCTCCGCCATTACCCCGAGGTGGTGGAATGACCTCCCCCATGCAGTCAAGACTGCGGAATCTCTTACCATCTTCTGCAGGAAACTGAAAACCCACCTCTTTAGAACCCACCTGTCCCCCAATGTCAGACCTCCCTTTCCTAAAAAAAAAAAATAATAAAAAAAAAAAAAACCTTTGTCAATTTTACGCTCGGTCTTATTGTGATCTCTGCTCACAAGGTATTAGAAATCTGACTCTGACTGATGCACCGATTGTAAGTCGCTTTGGTAAAAAGCGTCTGCCAAATAACTAAATTGTAAATTGTAATCTCCTGTCGTAGAGACCAGGGAGTCTATCCTTTCTGTGGACTAATCTGGGGCAGATGTTCAGGCCAGTCATAACCCCATAATTGGGGTTAGCACCACCTTATAATTACAGTCTTTATAGGTGAGCGTATGTAATTGGGGTTAGCACCACCTTATAATTACAGCTTCTACACTAATGTTTATGGACTTACCCCTTCACCTTAAGACTAATACAGACATACTCACAGGGCTCTGTCTGAGGGTGCGCAACAGTCTATGTCACAAAGAGGCTTATAATGCAGTAGGGTTTCATATTTCCTTATAATTACAGCTTTGACACTAGCAGTTATGGACTTTTTCTTAACATCACAGCTTTTGGAGGGGCACTCATGTACTCTCATCCCTTATTATGCCAAATTCTCTCAGCGAACATATGTAATTGGTTTCACTTACTTCCTTATAATTACAGCTTTAAATAAAAAAACAATTATGGCTTTGAATGAAATAAATTCTGTTATTTCTAGGTGGATATGGGGATGCTGAAACTGTAAATACAGATTTATAAGGTGTATGTGTGGACTTTGAATCCACCTTTTCTCCTAAGAATTACAGCGTTGGATGAAATAAATTCTGTCGTTTCAAGGTGGATATGGGGATGTTGGAACTTTAAATACAGATTCATAAGGTGCATGTGTGGACTTTGAATCCGCCTTTTCTCCTATAGTATAATTACAGTTACATATAGTTAACGTCACAATCCCTAAAATAGTTTCAACACACTTTCCATCTTACTGTTACTGCTGAAAATGCCCTAAACAACTGTGTGTAGGCCCCTTCTAAGGACTGTAACAACTATTTCAGCATTAGGTTCTGTAATTGGCCCCTTGTGCTTTTTATTAGCCAATTAAAAGTCCTCATTCTAGAGGCATGTTAAGTGTAGCTAAGTCCTGAGTGTACTGTGGCTGCTTAGTCCTTCAAGTTGCTGGTTTTGTGCTGAGCGTGTGTAAATGAAACCAAGTGAGTTCTTTTGATACTTGTTCTCTACAAACTATGAATATTAAGAAACTTTTTTTGTATAGGGACTAGGTCTCATAAACTGTTAGTTTTAGACTCTAGCCATTTAGCTTAGTATGCTAAGAACCACATGGCTGTTGCAAAGAATGTGTACTATAGGTACTGAAATATTTTTCATGTAGTTCATATTACTGTAGATACTGTTTTAAAAGCCAGTAGATTATTTGAAAGATTTCTTGTAGTGCTTCATGCAACTAAAACTGTAGATTCTACTGGACTGATATTAATTTAATAAGCAAAAAAAAAAGTGTTGTAGAGGCCATTTGTGGTCATCTAGTGCCCTCTATTGGATTATTTGACATATTGCAATGACTAATGTGAGACTGGTGTCCTTAAGTACTTGTATTTCATGATCATATTTCCATTACATGTGCAGTCCAGCTGTGCAATGTCAGTCATCAGTGCAGTGGGATGGAAAAGGTGCTGAAAATCTTTCACAGACGGATTTTAAAATGTGGCACAGAACTAATAGAAACATTTAGGGTTGATTTTGTCATTGTGTTTATTTATTAAGGGAAAAATATTATGCAACACCTGTGCCACCCATGTGAAAAAGTAACTGCCTCTTTAGTTACTCAGTCAACATACCAACTAAACTGACAATTGAGTTCAAGTTGACTACACACACACCCAGGCTTGATTAGTGCCAGCCTTGTTTAATGTAAACATCACTTAGAGAACCTTTCTAGCAATGCAAAGTCACTTTAAAGGTCTTAACAAACAGAAGACTATACCACGATCAAAAGAAATTCCTGAAGTGATGAGAAAGAACGTCATTGAAATTTATCAGTCTGGAAAGGGGCTGCAAAGCCATTTCTAAGGCTCTTGGATTCCAGCAAACCACAGTGAGCCATTATCTCCAAATGGAAAAAACTTGGAACAATCTTCTCAGAAGTGGCCGGCCTACCAAATTCCTCAAAGGGCACATCGACAACTCATCAGGGAAGTCACAAAATAACCCAGGTGAACTGCCGAGGAACTGCAGTCTTTGCTCGCCTCAAAAGGCCAGGGTTCATGATTCCACCATAAGGAAGAGACTGGGCAAAAATAGTCTCCATGGGAGAGTTGAACATCATACCAACAGTCAAGTATGGTGGTGGTAGTGTAATTGATAGAACGATGAATTCTGATCTTTACCAGAAAATCCTCAGGGATAATGTCAGGTCATCTGTCCATGATCTGAAGCTCAAGAGAAATTGGGTCATGCAGCAAGACAACACTCTGAAGCACAGGGGCAAATACACCTCCGAATGGCTCAAAAGAAACTGAGATGCTTTGGCAGGACCTTAAACAGGCAATTCATGCTCGAATACCCTCTGATTTGACTGAATTGAAACAATTCTGCAAAGAAGAGTGAGCCAAAACTCCTCCACAGCGATGTGAAAGACCGATCTGTAGGTATCGAAAGGGTTTGCAGTTGTTGCAGATAAAGGTGGTACAACCACATTAAGTTTAGTGGACAGTTACTATTTCACATGGGTGATACAGGTGTTGTCCCTTGATAAATGAACTGATTGTTTAAAAACTGTATATTCTGTTTACTCAGGTCATTTTTGTCTTATATTAAACTTTTTTCGAAGATCTGAAACGATTACGTGTGATAAATATGCAAAAATAGAGGGAACTGAGAACGAGGTGAATGCATTTTCATGGCACTATAGCCATTTAACCACGGCAGTCTCATGTCCCATCTTATGGGCATATACTGTGTTTGTATTAAAAATACATTTATCCACTGTGTTTGTCTGTTGGAGGCCAACATTGTGTGGGATGGCAGTAGGGGTGGGCGGGGGAAAGAAATCGATTCACATAAGAGTTATGATTTTTTTTTATCTTATGAAACTGAACTGATCCACAAGTGCCAAAATTAAAGTCAATTGAATGAAAAAGACAACTCAGCCACGAGGGCACAGTGTACCACCCAGACAATGTACAGCACTTGTATATAATTTCTTATAGTTCATCTTCAAAAAAATGTTTGGGTGCATTTCGGATTTAATGACTTAATTACAAACTTTGTGAGATGAAGGTGAAGGATTGTGTGAAGACTTTGTAGCCCATAACCAACATACAAGCTGCAAAGAATAACTTGGTCCACAGTGTGTTCGGTTTCAAACAGCATTTTGGACAACGATGAGTTTCTGTGGTACTAACACTGCAGCAGAGTGACTGTTTTTCATTTCTTGGAGGTATTCCAAGTGCGTGGTTTAGTGACTAACCCAGCTAAGTTAACTCAAGGTAGTAAACCTCCTAATAGAAGAGACCCATGGCTTCATTCTCCTAGCAAAACAAAGCCGTAGGGGTCTTCTATTAGGAGGTTTACTACTTACTGTGAGTTAACTCAGCCGGGTTAGTCACTAAAACACATACTTTGAATTACCTCCCTGGAGACAGAACGTTATCAACAACACAGCAGAACACTCTCCATGTTCCTTTTAATGCAGAACACATACACCCAACATCTGTTTTTACAAAGTCACTTACACAGCGATGTTGGTTAGTAAATGACGCTTTGACTTCATTATTTTCGCACCGGAAGAAGACTGTAAGATGCTTCCAAGTTAATCCAGTTAACTTACATAAATAAATAAAAAGAGCAGCTTAATGACTCATTTGCAGATCAATTGGCAGAGGACAGGAGTCATAATGCTCTTTTGAGTCTAATTGTAACACCAAGAATCTGAATCAAATTGAATCATGAGATTGCCCAAGATTCCCACCACTAGATGGCAGTACTACAGTGTCCCACTCACAATTTTCCCAGATTCACATTGTTGTTTATATTTTAGATATACATTATTATAAATCTTTAAAATTTTAGAAACATTATTCTAAAGATCCACCATAACCATCTTTTGGCTTCCATTTGGTATTTATTTTGAATTGGAGGTTCAGTTGTCATGATTGTTGAGGTTCAACTGTCAAAATAAAAAGACTAACAGCATGTATTGTTGAGCTTTTATTGTACTGGCCAATGGCTTCACATTGTTTTAAAAGAGCAAACGTGTATTGGTTGGTGTGTTTTTAGGTAAAATTAAACCACATTTTTATCTGCTGAACTAAAAGGCAGTTGTGCAAAATGTTCACATAATTAAGCATACTGATTCCTGTATAAAACATTTTAATTTTAAGAACAAAATAACCACACAAATATGCATACTTATAGGAATATATTGTAAGATTGGTTGATCTTAAGAGAGTTTTAACAGAAATGTAATGTCATTAAATCTGAAGCACTGTAAATTAATGGGGAAGGGTTACATATTTAATGGATCATCTGATGGTAAATAAAGCTTATAACTGTCGGAACTACAAAACTTTAGATCTATCTTTAGACGATGTTGTTTTTCATTATAAATTTCAGAAACCATCTGGTGAGGAGCAGTTGCAGGGCTGCACCTCTGCATGGAATGTCCTCCCACCACGTCGGACCTCACACCTGTAAGTGTTTTTTGGATCCCAGTCACGAGCTGCAACAAAATGCACAGCTACCGCACTGAATGTGCCATCAGCCTGCATAGACACCTCAGTTTTTGTGTGTTTTCGAGCCACCAGTGAGTTATTGATCCTCCAGCTGATGCCCAGATAGTTGGAATGTAAACCAGTGACGACACAGGTGACTATCGCCGTGTCTGTGGTGCCCATATCATTGGGTAGCAGAATTTGGACTGCTGGTGTTGAAGCATAAACCCCTATGAAAAAAGTCTTCTCTTAGGTTCATATGTCAACAACTGTGAGGAGAATTTAACATCAATGATTCTGTTGAATCATGAATAAACCACTTTTATATGTGAAATTAAAATAACCTTTACAAATACCTGATAAGTGTAAATAAAATAATAATACAATAAAATAATTGTTATATTTATTCTCTCTTACCCTTAACAAAAAGTTGAATTCCCCGACTAAATGACATTCCCACTGGATCCTGCTTGTTTCCATATATGAGTCTTATAAAATAAAACAGTCAGCAATAGTTGAATGACAAAGTAGACATGAGATGTTTGGTTTATAATTGATTTACCTGTGTGTGTGTGTGTGTGTGTGTGTGTGTGTGTGTGTGTGTGTGTGTGTGTGTGTGCTGGGGTTCTTACTGTAGCAGGAGGCAGGTGACCAGTGCGGTTCGTCTCATTCTCATCATGTTCTCCAGTCCGTAGTCAGAAAGGTGACAACACTGACAACACTAATCCCAACTGTAGCTCTATTCTAATCCCAACTGTAACTTTATTCTAATCCCAACTCCAACACAAACTCTAATGCCATCTCTCACCCAAGCGTAAAGTTCTGCAGCTCCTCCTCCACAGTTCTTCTGCCTGGTCATGACAGGCTCAGTGCTTCATTAGCATAAATGTCTGTTTTTCCCACCAATCTCATCTATTTTTACGTGATAAATTCACATTAAACAGTGGACTAATAAATCTGAATTCAATAGTCTGTTTTTTCTCCATCAAATAAATGGCAAAGTATAAGACAGGTTGCTTGTAAAATAAGTTAACCTGGGAAATCTGTCATTTAACACTGAAAACATTCACACTCACCAATGACTGCAGCCTATGCAATAATTGTTTATGTATTCTTTGGAGCTTTGTTCTGTTTCCTTACAAACATTTAATCAAAGTATGAATTAATATTATGTGAATAATGTTAGGAAAAATGATATTGAAGAGAGTGAGCTTAGTTCTCACTGTTGGAGTCACTGGAGTAGAACACATGTTTTCCTAAGATCTACAGTGCCCATCTGGTGGAAACAGGCAGTTATTTGACAGTTATTCAGTTAATGGACTGGTGAAAACAGGAAAGAGTCTTTGGTAAGTTTTATGAATATTGATCGCCTGTGTTGTGCAGAGACTTAAGGTGAAATTAATGCAGTGAAATGGACAGAAATGAACAGGACGTAGTTTCACTTTTAATGGTCAAAAGAGAAATGCACATATTCTCATGAGCTGTGTGGCACTGTGTAAACTTACAAACACACACACACAGATACACACACAGACACACACACTCACATACAAAGTTCAATCTCTATGCTCATGTAAGTTTTTGTCTTTCTGTATTTATTTATATTTTTTGTTGTTTTAAATTCAACAAAATAAAAACATTCTAACATGCAAAATGACATTGTTGCCTCTCTGTCAAACAGAATATTTTTTTGTTTGCTCAAGGTTAGAATTGGCAGTGATGTTTTTGACAGAAAATCCACAGTAATAAATGGCTGTGTCATTTTCCTCTGTTGTGATGATCTGTAACTGGTGTTGTGGTTTGGAGTCTCTGACCCGGGCAGTGAACCTGCTGCTGTCGACTCCTGGGCCGTACCGCGGGTGAGTGCTGTTAGTGATATTGTAGGAGAGGATCAGGTGGGGTCCATCACCTGGAGACTGTCTATACCAGCTCACAATGCCCATACTGTAGGGAGGTGTCAGAGGGCACAGCAGAGTGGCATTCTGTCCCTCTCTCACAGATACCCCTACAGAGCCCGACCACAGAAAACCTAAAAAACACACACAACTCAAAAGTATACCCACATACAAGTGTAAATAAATCACGCCAAAAGATACTCTTAGAAATGAAATGTTTTCTGTAGACAGATGAAATGGTTTGTGCTAAATGTCAGGAAAGCATGTGATGAGTTTGTATTTGGTTATATCCATCGTGTGTGTGCAACAATTTATTCATACACAATAACACACTCAGAGATCAAACACAGCTTACCTATACCCAGTAGCTCTCTGAAATAATCTCTCTCTTTTTATTTTAATCATAATCAAAACTCTTTTTAAACATGACTTTTTAACCCCATTGATTCTGAACCTGATTTGTATTATAAACTCTTTGGGTTAAATATAAATGATCACACTCTAATGAATAAAAAGACATATGCTATTACTGAACAAATAAAACCAACTTACAGTTCAGCGTGAAAAACAGGAGAAGTAGTGCTTCTGTTGTGCCTCTCATGTTTAAGCTCATTGTGTTCACGTGTTTAACAACACTGGGTTCAGTGTGTCTCAGATGGGGATGTGCACTGATACTGGGACTAAGTGTTGACTCTCAGGTGCAAGATCATCCAATAACAGGCTCCCTTTGAGGAACTGACTGTAAAACCCTGGCATCACACATCATAACTCTGCTACACTGGAGACTGATAATGTGACTAAACCCTTCTCCATCTGTGCTGCCTCTCCGGGGATTCACACTCATGGGCACACTTAAGTGGGCCTGGTGACATTTGAATGTGTTGTCAGATGTGAGGAATTAGACCTCAGCAGGTCACCAACATAAGACAACTACACAATTTCTTTGACAAATTTATTGTTGTGTTGTTGTTGTAAATGCACCATTCTTTTATACACATTACACAAATGGGACAACTCCATACTGACTGATTCCACAGTAATGTAGTCTGTTCCTGGCTAGTCTCACATAGTACCCCTCCCCCCAAAACTCTCCCCAAGTGTGAACACACATAGAGATCCACATATGAGACAAACACTTTCAGTGGTAAGGCACTGCTCAGATATCCCCCCAGCTAATGGTATTCACCCTGTCCATACGTCCCAACACCCACAAGCACTGTGGCATGCACCTGTTTCCAGATGGAGCATTCTGGATCATAGAACGCCCCTGACAAGAGCAAAGAGTTAGAACACAAGGACATAAGATATAAGAGCAACATCTGGCTGACACAGTTTATATGAATAATAACCTTTTAAAAATACAACGGATCTCATGTCTCTGTGCTCTTGTTCTCCTTAACTGCCCAGCTCCCTTCTGAGTGCACTCAAACCCGCCTCTGCAGGGAAATTAGAGCATAAAAATTATAGCATAAAAATGTAGCATTGAGTCTTTCTCACTGTCTGAAATGTTAGGGTCTACCAGGTTTTATTTGCTATACATACATGCATATGTATATACGCCATACAAATACACACAGGTAAATCAATTATAAAACAAACATCACATGAACTGAATGAGGGATATATTCACCTCCATAACATAAGGGTAAGTCTCCTCCAACTGGATGCCCTCATTCTGCATAATGTAAGTGTAGTTTAGACTAGGCCTGCCCCCCATGCAGGCTTTATCTCCTGTGAGTGAGGAACAGTCTACCAGGCTTTATCTCCTGTGAGTGAGGAACAGTCTACCAGGCTTTATCTCCTGTGAGTGAGGAACAGTCTACCAGGCTTTATCTCCTGTGAGTGAAGAACAGTCTACCAGGCTTTATCTCCTGTGAGTGAGGAACAGTCTACCAGGCTTTATCTCCTGTGAGTGAAGAACAGTCTACCAGGCTTTATCTCCTGTGAGTGAAGAACAGTCTACCAGGCTTTATTTCTGCCACTTCTGTTCTTCCACTGTCCATCCAGGACCTCTGGGCACCCAATATGAACCACACAGCCCCTGAATCACACACACACATGCACGCACACACGCACACACGCACACACACACACACACACACACACACAAATACACAAATACACATATACCTGAAATACCTCAACCTGTCTGATCATTTATTTACTGCTCTTTAGCATGCCTTTTTGCACTACATGTGAACTGCATGAGAACTACATGTACACGGCATGTGCACTACATGTACACTACATTAGAACTACATGTACATGGCATGTGCACTACATGTGAACTACATGTGCACTACATGTGAACTACATGTGAATTGCATGTACACTACATGTGAACTGCATGTGCACTACATGTGAACTACATGTGCACTACATGTGAACTACATGTGAATTGCATGTACACTACATGTGAACTGCATGTGCACTACATTTGAACTACATGTACACGGCATGTGCACTACATGTGAACTACATGTGCACTACATGTGCACTACATGTGAACTACATGTGCACTACATGTGAACTACATGTGAATTGCATGTGCACTACATGTGAACTGCATGTGCACTACATTTGAACTACATGTACACGGCATGTGCACTACATGTGCAGTTGTTTGCTCATCTGATGTTTTTTATTGCTCATTGGCATATTATACATTATATTATATTTATTCTATTGTATCTTTACCAACACTTCTTTGCCTGTCTTTCTGCTGCTGTTAACACCCAAACTTCCCCGCAATCCGTGTTATCTTACCTCATCTTATCTCATCTTATCATATCTCATCTTATCTTATCTTACATACAAACACACACGCACACAGACACACACACACACACACACACAATAATGCAATAAAATGCAGAACTGTATATGACAATGAACAGGGAATGGTTTGACTTCTAATAGTCAGAAGGAAAAAAAAATTCCATGAGCTGTGTATTGCTGTGTAGTTCAGCTTAAAGGCACACACACACACACAGACACACACACAAACATATGGACTTCTCTCCCTTATGTCCATGATTACTGTAACCCAGGCTTAATAGTGTAAGAGGTGCCATCTTCTGGAATCTTTACCTTATATTTTTTGTTTATATTTACTTTACTGCTGCATGATTTCTAAACTCTCCTACTCTAAAAATGTCAAACAGTTCTAATGTGAACGTGTGTGTGTGTGTGTGTGTGTGTATGTGTGTGTTTTGTAAATATGTGATGTGTTTCTTTTGTTGTCTCATTAACTGACATATGTACAGTGTGTGTGTGTGTGTGTGTGTGTGTGTGTGTGTATGTACATATATATGTATATATAAAATAAATTTACTCTAATTAACTGAAATCTATTAGAAACACACACACACACACACACATATAGTTTTCTCCATCTGGTTTTGGATTGGTTTTAGTTTTATCCCTGTGTAGTTCTTTGTCAAAAGGTTGACTGAATGTGTGCTGTTCTCTTTTCTCAATTTTAATAACGTCTTTAAAAAAAACAAACAAAAAAACAGTTTTCCCAAGTGGGCAAATGTCCTCATGAGCTCTGCACTTGTCAGATATTTATATCCTCATGGCGTCATCTGGCGTTATGTGAAAGAGGAAAACACACAAACCTCAAAGCGTTCACAGTAAAGAATACCTGTGGGAGGGAGCATCTGGAGAAACTGTTGAGAAGTTGTCTCTTTAATCAGTAGTAGTTCAAAATAAGATGATATATGATGAGTATATCCCCAGAGGCGATGTAGAAATGAATATGAAAATCTCAGGTCTCCCAGACAGCGACAGCTCTAGTGGGATGAATGTTGCTGCAGTACTGACCTGATACTCCACTGGAGGGTCATGGTCTGTATCTCTGTGGTCCAGGCTACTGATGGTCACATTACCCACCATCTGACGTAGCATCAGACTGGAGCTTCTGGGAGTTCTGGGTGGAAGAGGAGATTGTGTGAGACACACAAACTCTTGCACTCTAAGAGAGAAAAACAAAATTCACATGGTTGATATTTGGGAAAGAAATGAATGTTATCATTTAGTCTTCTTACATTGCTTTACAGACCTTTTCAACACACAAATGGATTAACAGGGAATAGAATTGGCAAGATCTGAGTATTGGTTAATCTGTAAAAGTGAGGATGTGAATGCTGCTGAATCTAGTCTTCACAATGAAATGAAACATTCTTTGCTTGCCAAATCTGCAAACTTGTTCAAGCCTAGTTCATATGTTGGCTTGTCATGTATCTCTTACTATGAGCCTGTGTAAATATGTAGTTCTCCTCCCAAATTTCTCTTCTCCTGCAACCTGCAGCAAATAATCCCTCTCTGAGCCTTCCTGCTCACTCACTCAAAGAAACAACAAAACAATCAATAAAGGAGAAGATCCAGGACAACACTGTGTTGCTAATATTTCATATATTAATAAAACTCTTCCAGTAGAGCATTGTAGTCCTCAGATACAGTAAAATTCCAATATTAAATTCACAACACTAAGATTCCTTTATTCAAAAGTGTACATTGTATTTCTTATAAAAGTCTATGAAAATGTATACTTTGGCATCTTTACCATCCTGGTGTGTTTCTGGTCTTTAAAACTCCATTGCAGCCATTCTGTGTCCAATGCAGGATTGATACAGGTCACTGCACTCAGCCATGGAGCCAGTCAGAATGCCACACTGACCTCTCCCATCCTTAGTCTGAAGCAGACCTGCACACGTCCACACAGAAATAATGCCTTATATAGTTTTCCCTCTGTAGTTGATGTGGACAGAGGGCAGAGCCTAATCTGGGCTGGACGGCTGAAAATGGAAGCTGATCCTGGGAATGTGTTCTGGGAGTAAAGTATGTGAAGAGTGTAAAGGAGTGATCGGAGTGAAACAGGGTGGGGACCAGGGGACCAAATGGGTTCCTGTTTGTTGGAGACTGCTGAACACTTCAGGCTCAAAGATAAGACTCATATAAGATAACATAAAACTATGTTTTAATTTGAATGGACAAAAGTTCAGTTAAATTCAGATTGATGTTAAGTGAATGTCTAATTGTGACAAAATGGTTAAAAGTTGTGAAAGAGTCATTTTTCATACCTTTCACATTCTGACAACAGTTTGCTTCAGTCTACTTCTGTGATATTAGCATTGTTTTGAGAGAGAACAACCCTTACCCTAACCCTAACCCTAACCGATTTAAAGCAGTTAAGAAACTGAACAAGCCCCCAAACCCTTGTCTACCAGCAGCACTAAAGATGTTAACTGGTCAGTGCAGTAAACACAGGAACTGGATGCCAGCCCTATTGCACACAGCTGCAAAATTCCACAGTGAGTCACCCTGAGGGAATTTGGTCTCTCCAGTAAGTGAGTCATGACTTTTGACCAGCAGAGGGAGCTAAAAGTATTCTCTCTAATGACTATATGACAGCTGGGAATTGAATTCGCCCACATAATCAGATAGGCAGGCCTACTGCATAGGTACATATGCATTTCTTTGCCTTATGTATAAGGACCATGTAGCCCAGAGATATATGTCTGCTTGTAGGACTTGATCTTTGCACTGTCTTTGATAGAAGCATATACAGCACTGCCAACATTGGAGGTGAGAATATGCTTCATTCACAAACAGGAGAGAGTTCATGAGGTGTTTGGTTTATGACTGATTTACCTGTGTGTGTGCGCGTGTGTGTGTGTGTGTGTGTGCGCGCGCGCATATTTTCTAAGGGTATGGTATTTGCATAAATAATAACTATTTATTTATTTATAAATAATAAAATAAGTAACACTGAAATTGCAGAGTAATCTTATACAGAATGTGTGAAAGAGAGAAAATTTGCCACCTCCCAGAAAACAGAAGCAAATATTTCTGATCAAAGAGTTTCTGGGCGAGTAACTGGCAAGAGGAACAACATGTGATAACTGTGCAGGGTGTTTACAGAGGGAATGAGGTATAGAAATGATGTGGTAACTGTGCAGGGTGTTTACAGAGGGAATGAGGTATAGAAATGATGTGGTAACTGTGCAGGGTGTTTACAGAGGGAATGAGATGTAGAAATGATGTGGTAACTGTGCAGGGTGTATACAGAGGGAATGAGGTATAGAAATGATGTGGTAACTGTGCAGGGTGTTTACAGAGGGAATGAGGTATAGAAATGATGTGGTAACTGTGCAGGGTGTTTACAGAGGGAATGAGGTATAGAAATGATGTGGTAACTGTGCAGGGTGTTTACAGAGGGAATGAGGTATAGAAATGATGTGGTAACTGTGCAGGGTGTTTACAGAGGGAATGAGGTATAGAAATGATGTGGTAACTGTGCAGGGTGTTTACAGAGGGAATGAGGTATAGAAATGATGTGGTAACTGTGCAGGGTGTTTACAGAGGGAATGAGGTATAGAAATGATGTGGTAACTGTGCAGGGTGTATACAGAGGGAATGAGGTATAGAAATGATGTGGTAAGTGTGCAGGGTGTTTACAGAGGGAATGAAGTATAGAAATGATGTGGTAACTGTGCAGGGTGTTTACAGAGGGAATGAGATGTAGAAATGATGTGGTAACTGTGCAGGGTGTTTACAGAGGGAATGAGGTATAGAAATGATGTGGTAACTGTGCAGGGTGTTTACAGAGGGAATGAGGTATAGAAATGATGTGGTAACTGTGCAGGGTGTTTACAGAGGGAATGAGATGTAGAAATGATGTGGTAACTGTGCAGGGTGTTTACAGAGGGAATGAGGTATAGAAATGATGTGGTAACTGTGCAGGGTGTTTACAGAGGGAATGAGGTATAGAAATGATGTGGTAACTGTGCAGGGTGTTTACAGAGGGAATGAGGTATAGAAATGATGTGGTAACTGTGCAGGGTGTTTACAGAGGGAATGAGGTATAGAAATTATGTGGTAACTGTGCAGGGTGTTTACTGAGGGAATGAGATATAGAAATGATGTGGTAACTGTGCAGGGTGTTTACTGAGGGAATGAGATATAGAAATGATGTGGTAACTGTGCAGGGTGTATACAGAGGGAATGAGATATAGAAATTATGTAGTAACTGTGCAGGGTGTTTACAGAGGGAATGAGGTATAGAAATGATGTGGTAACTGTGCAGGGTGTTTACAGAGGGAATGAGATATAGAAATGATGTGGTAACTGTGCAGGGTGTTTACAGAGGGAATGAGGTATAGAAATGATGTGGTAACTGTGCAGGGTGTTTACAGAGGGAATGAGGTATAGAAATGATGTGATAACTGTGCAGGGTGTTTACAGAGGGAATGAGGTATAGAAATGATGTGGTAACTGTGCAGGGTGTTTACAGAGGGAATGAGGTATAGAAATGATGTGGTAACTGTGCAGGGTGTTTACAGAGGGAATGAGGTATAGAAATGATGTGGTAACTGTGCAGGGTGTTTACAGAGGGAATGAGGTATAGAAATGATGTGGTAACTGTGCAGGGTGTTTACAGAGGGAATGAGATATAGAAATGATGTGGTAACTGTGCAGGGTGTATACAGAGGGAATGAGATGTAGAAATGATGTGGTAACTGTGCAGGGTGTTTACAGAGGGAATGAGGTATAGAAATGATGTGGTAACTGTGCAGGGTGTTTACAGAGGGAATGAGATGTAGAAATGATGTGGTAACTGTGCAGGGTGTTTACAGAGGGAATGAGATATAGAAATGATGTGGTAACTGTGCAGGGTGTTTACAGAGGGAATGAGGTATAGAAATGATGTGGTAACTGTGCAGGGTGTTTACAGAGGGAATGAGGTATAGAAATGATGTGGTAACTGTGCAGGGTGTTTACAGAGGGAATGAGGTATAGAAATGATGTGGTAACTGTGCAGGGTGTATACAGAGGGAATGAGATATAGAAATGATGTGGTAACTGTGCAGGGTGTTTACAGAGGGAATGAGGTATAGAAATGATGTGATAACTGTGCAGGGTGTTTACAGAGGGAATGAGATATAGAAATGATGTGGTAACTGTGTAGGGTGTATACAGAGGGAATGAGGTATAGAAATGATGTGGTAACTGTGCAGGGTGTATACAGAGGGAATGAGATATAGAAATGATGTGGTAACTGTGCAGGGTGTATACAGAGGGAATGAGATATAGAAATGATGTGGTAACTGTGCAGGGTGTATACAGAGGGAATGAGGTATAGAAATGATGTGGTAACTGTGCAGGGTGTATACAGAGGGAATGAGGTATAGAAATGATGTGGTAACTGTGCAGGGTGTTTACAGAGGGAATGAGGTATAGAAATGATGTGGTAACTGTGCAGGGTGTATACAGAGGGAATGAGGTATAGAAATGATGTGGTAACTGTGCAGGGTGTTTACAGAGGGAATGAGGTATAGAAATGATGTGGTAACTGTGCAGGGTGTATACAGAGGGAATGAGGTATAGAAATGATGTGGTAACTGTGCAGGGTGTATACAGAGGGAATGAGATATAGAAATGATGTGGTAACTGTGCAGGGTGTATACAGAGGGAATGAGATATAGAAATGATGTGGTAACTGTGCAGGGTGTTTACAGAGGGAATGAGATATAGAAATGATGTGGTAACTGTGCAGGGTGTATACAGAGGGAATGAGGTATAGAAATGATGTGGTAACTGTGCAGGGTGTATACAGAGGGAATGAGATATAGAAATGATGTGGTAACTGTGCAGGGTGTTTACAGAGGGAATGAGGTATAGAAATGATGTGGTAACTGTGCAGGGTGTTTACAGAGGGAATGAGGTATAGAAATGATGTGGTAACTGTGCAGGGTGTATACAGAGGGAATGAGATATAGAAATGATGTGGTAACTGTGCAGGGTGTTTACAGAGGGAATGAGGTATAGAAATGATGTGGTAACTGTGCAGGGTGTTTACAGAGGGAATGAGATATAGAAATGATGTGGTAACTGTGCAGGGTGTTTACAGAGGGAATGAGGTATAGAAATGATGTGGTAACTGTGCAGGGTGTTTACAGAGGGAATGAGGTATAGAAATGATGTGGTAACTGTGCAGGGTGTTTACAGAGGGAATGAGGTATAGAAATGATGTGGTAACTGTGCAGGGTGTTTACAGAGGGAATGAGATATAGAAATTATGTAGTAACTGTGCAGGTTTTGTAAAGAGTGCCAGGTTACCTCTCAGGATCTGGCTTCAGTTCAGGAAAACTGCTGAATGTCTTTGTGTTAGGCTCTTGTCAAAGTGTTTAAAGGAAGACATAAGTGAACAACCAAACAAAGCCACTCCAGCTCCAGAGCAGGATCAAGGCCAGGGCTCAGTGGAGCTGGGAGCCCTGCCAGCACCCACACTCTCAAAGATTGAGAAATGGAAACTGAAACACACATACACACACACACGCACACACTGAAAAGAAACAGAAACGATTTTAGCTTTCCATTTCCTCAGGGGTGACTCAGAGAGTAAGTGCTCTGCCCCCCCCCCCCCAACCCCTTCCAACTTTTTCTGCCTCTTGCTCTCTCACTCTCTCCTCTCACTCATTCTAATGGAATGAGGGCAAAGAGAAGCAGGTTCATTAAACTACACATCCCAGCAGCACGCGCTGGGCCACACCCCTTGTGAATCCTGTTCTGTGCAGAAGTTTCAGGGGAAACCCAAACTGAGAAACCTCAGTGCTCTCTTACTCTTTGTACCTTTATGCAAACCACACGACTACTGTTCTCGCTACATCTCTACGTACGATAGACACATTTGTTCTTCATCCAGCTGAACAGACTTGAAGGATGACTGGCTCCAAATCCTCCCAGACGACCCGTAATGTGGTGATAGCCTGCCTGGCACTGTGGTCTGTCATCTCTTTAATTATCATCGTGGTGTGGGCCACTTCTCCAGATCTGAAAGGGGCCCATCAGTGTCGGTCTGAGCTCGAAGAGCAGCGGAGAGAATATGAAAAAGCCAGGGTGACTTGGGAAAACACACAGAAAGTTCTAGAGGAACAGGTGAATCAGGGGCGGGAGAACCAGAGCACTCTACAGAACCAGATCCAGCTGCTCAACCAACATCTCACAGAACTCAATGCAACACTTGGAGAGTGTCAACAGGAAAATGTGAGTGTCATGTCTCTCTCTCACTCGCTGACTCTCCAACATTTAATTCCTGCCTCTCTGGATGTAACAGTCTTTCGTTTTCTTATGTATTATATTGTGTGATTTGTCTTACATCCAGATGATTCAGTACAGTATGATAACTGTAAGCACTGATTCACCTATGTTAGCTGATGATATATTTCCACTTATTTCCTTTGCATAATAATCTAGTGTGAACAATGAACAGGCAAGTTCAGTTCATGGTCCTGTGGACAGAAATGCAAATGAGGGTGAATGAAGTGATCTGCTGTTAAAAGCGGCTCCTCCGAGTGGGTAGCAGGTCAAACTGAACTCTTCCTGGAATGGCAATCATGATAATACATAACATTATCTGATTCTGGATGATAACTGTTTTTATTTTGTTTTTTACTCTGCCTGT
This sequence comes from Chanos chanos, assembly GCF_902362185.1. Lineage (NCBI taxonomy): Eukaryota > Metazoa > Chordata > Actinopteri > Gonorynchiformes > Chanidae > Chanos > Chanos chanos. Next base: position 47,870 of record NC_044503.1, read on the forward strand.
ATTTGGCTGCCATTTCAGAAAGACACGCTGTGAAAAGACATGTGTTCAGTTATTTAAGGTGTTTAAAATGCATTATGATCACATCACCATACACACTAAATTATATTCATACAGAGTTAGGGTAAAGACACTAAATTATATTCATACAGAGTTAGGGTAAAGACACTAAATTGTATTCATATAGAGTTAGGATAAAGACACTAAATTATATTCATACAGAGTTAGGGTAAAGACACTAAATTATATTCATACAGAGTTAGGGTAAAGACACTAAATTATATTCATACAGAGTTAGGGTAAAGACACTAAATTATATTCATACAGAGTTAGGGTAAAGAGTTAGAGCTAGGGTTCGATGTGGGAGGGAGTTCTGTCCACACCCAGAAGACATAACCTTTAAGAATCGTCCCTTTCACTGAAACGAGTCAGAATCTAATTTTTAGTTATAGTTTCAACAGAGCAGTCTAAAATACTATTCAGAAATTCATGTTGTGCTTCTAATATCTGATCAAAGTTTTGCCTTTTTTCCCATCAGCTGTTTCTAGTTTAGGGGCATGAACACACTCTTGTGTGGTAAGCTTTGGAACTGTTCACCCTGAATGTGAAAAATGTGATCGGAGCCACTCCCTGACACAGCCCTGCAAACAACTTTCCAAACACACACACACACACACACACACACACACACACACACTGAGAGACACTTTCCTGAGATTGTTACTTTGTGTCTCATAGGTAATTTTGAGAGAAAACATCACAGCGCTGGAAAATGAGATTGAAGCACACATACGTACAGAGGCAAACCTCACTTCAGAGATTGCTCTGCAGAAAGGTAGGAAAATTCATGTCAGAGTTTCCCCACATCTGATTGGCTGCCATGAAAGGAGTGCTTTCTCAGCCGTGATATTCTTAGCTGAGCTTTCCCATGTAACCATAGAAACAGTGGAAAGACAACAAATAGACTGAATTTGTTAGTAATTCCTCATAAAGTGTGTTTACTCCGGAGCTCTCCGGCACGGGAGAATAAAACACGAAGTCTAAATTAAGGAGTAAATGGGAATTCTTACCAAGCTGCTCTACTCTGCTCTGGGCATTTCAGTGAATAGATCACTTAGTAAAATGATCTGATTAATTTCAAGAATATTTAGATAACATTGGCGACATGCTGAGGTATATCAGTTAAGACTCAAAGACACGAGAAACCAAACTAAGTGAGAGATGAAGCCAGACTGTGTGCACTACACCAGAACTCTCTGCGCAGTCTCATGGGACTAGCATAAAAAATCACATCCCCAGAAACTGACAGTTTTCACAACGCTTAAGTTTTACCACCTGTTCCTAGAGTAACTCTCATTTCAATTTAAACCAGCATCCTGCCGAGTACATAAACACATCATACTGCAAAACACTGGAGCAGAGCACAGATCTCCCAGCACATTAAAAAACTACAGGAAACACTGTGTTCCTGAGAGTGGTTGATAAGACTCTCTTTGCAAGAGAAGCCGACATACCAGCAGATTACAATCAACTAGTTATTTAACCACACCCGCAGTGTTCTAGTGAGGTGCAGGGTTAGGATTAGGGTTAGGGTTAGAGTTAGGGTTAGAGTTAGGGATATGACTGAGTGTGCAGTTATTTCAACACACCCACAGAGAACAAGACAATGTGGAAAAACGTGGTTGGAAACCCTGCCGAAAACAGGATAGGGTTAGGGTACAGACTGTAACCAAGTATGAGGGAAACAATATAGAATGGGGCAGAGCCATGTCCTGCCCGCGGCCAAAGTCAGAAATAATACAATGACCTCATGTGGACCCAATGTAACAAATGCGCTGATAACTTACCCAAGAAAAACCATTACCTTATTTTACCACTGTACTTACTGATGATTGTGTGTGTGTGTGTGTGTGTCTGTGTGTGGGACTGTGTGTGTGTGTGTGTGTGTGTGTGGGACTGTGTGTGTGTGTCTGTGTGTGTGGGACTGTGTGTGTGTATGTGTGTGTGTATACACATGCGAGCGTGAATGTTTGTGTATGTGTGTGTGTCTGTGTGTGTGTCTGTGTACACGTTTTAGTGAATGTGTGTGTGTGTGTAAAGGTTATAAAGTGTATGTACTATCACTTCAGAGCAGATTGAATGCCTGCAGCTGAATCTGACACAGACTCAGCACAGCCTGGAGGCCTGTGCAGCGCGGCAGAGTGCAGCCGAGAGCCTGATGACAGCTGCCAAGAAAGACACAGAAGCCTGTCAGTCCTCAAAACAGTTCCTCCAGAAACAGATGTGAGTCACTCCTATCGCTGTCTTTGTTCAAATTTTAATGACATTTTCGCACAAAGAGCAATGTTTAGAACAAAGCAAAATTACTCAAGACAGAATGTTTTACTGACTGTCTTTTTCTTCATATTTTTTAAACCTATCAGCTTGATAGATTTAAGTGATAAAACATGATTTAACAATAAACTGATATAACAGTTTAATAATGTAATCACAGATTAATTTAGATTGATTTAGATAATTAACTTAGATAATTTAGCATGACTCCTCTGTTTTCTCTCTGTCAGTCTCAAACACAGACAACACCACAGTCTCAGATAGCACAGACAACACCACAGTCTCAGATAACACAGATAACACCACAGTCTCAAACACAGACAACACCACAGTCTCAGATAGCACAGATAACACCACAGTCTCAAACACAGACAACACCACAGTCTCAAACACAGATAACACCACAGTCTCAAACACAGACAACACCACAGTCTCAGATAGCACAGATAACACCACAGTCTCAGATAACACAGATAACACCACAGTCTCAGATAACACAGATAACACCACAGTCTCAAACACAGACAACACCACAGTCTCAAATAACACAGATAACACCACAGTCTCAGATAACACAGACAACACCACAGTCTCAAACACAGACAACACCACAGTCTCAGATAATACAGATAACACCACAGTCTCAGATAACACAGATAACACCACAGTCTCAAACACAGACAACACCACAGTCTCAAATAACACAGATAACACCACAGTCTCAGATAACACAGATAACACCACAGTCTCAGATAACACAGATAACACCACAGTCTCAGATAACACAGACAACACCACAGTATCAAACACAGACAACACCACAGTCTCAGATAACACAGATAACACCACAGTCTCAGATAACACAGATAACACCACAGTCTCAAACACAGATAACACCACAGTCTCAAACACAGATAACACCACAGTCTCAGATAACACAGACAACACCACAGTCTCAAACACAGACAACACCACAGTCTCAAACACAGACAACACCACAGTCTCAAACACAGATAACACCACAGTCTCAAACACAGATAACACCACAGTCTCAGATAGCACAGATAACACCACAGTCTCAGATAACACAGATAACACCACAGTCTCAAACACAGACAACACCACAGTCTCAGATAATACAGATAACACCACAGTCTCAGATAACACAGACAACACCACAGTCTCAAACACAGACAACACCACAGTCTCAAACACAGACAACACCACAGTCTCAAACACAGATAACACCACAGTCTCAAACACAGACAACACCACAGTCTCAGATAACACAGATAACACCACAGTCTCAGATAACACAGATAACACCACAGTCTCAAACACAGATAACACCACAGTCTCAAACACAGATAACACCACAGTCTCAGATAACACAGACAACACCACAGTCTCAAACACAGACAACACCACAGTCTCAGATAACACAGATAACACCACAGTCTCAAACACAGATAACACCACAGTCTCAGATAACACAGATAACACCACAGTCTCAGATAACACAGATAACACCACAGTCTCAGATAACACAGATAACACCACAGTCTCAAACACAGATAACACCACAGTCTCAAACACAGATAACACCACAGTCTCAGATAACACAGATAACACCACAGTCTCAGATAACACAGATAACACCACAGTCTCAGATAACACAGACAACACCACAGTCTCAGATAACACAGACAACACCACAGTCTCAGATAACACAGATAACACCGCAGTCTCAAACACAGATAACACCACAGTCTCAGATAACACAGATAACACCACAGTCTCAAATACAAATAACACCACAGTCTCAGATAACACAGATAACACCACAGTCTCAAACACAGATAACACCACAGTCTCAGATAACACAGATAACACCACAATCTCAAACACAGATAACACCACAGTCTCAGATAACACAGACAACACCACAGTCTCAGATAACACAGATAACACCACAGTCTCAAACACAGATAACACCACAGTCTCAGATAACACAGACAACACCACAGTCTCAGATAACACAGATAACACCACAGTCTCAAACACAGACAACACCACAGTCTCAAACATAGACAACACCACAGTCTCAGATAACACAGACAACACCACAGTCTCAAACACAGATAACACCACAGTCTCAAACACAGACAACACCACAGTCTCAGATAATACAGACAACACCACAGTCTCAGATAACACAGACAACACCACAGTCTCAAACACAGATAACACCACAGTCTCAAACACAGATAACACCACAGTCTCAGATAACACAGACAACACCACAGTCTCAAACACAGATAACACCACAGTCTCAAACACAGACAACACCACAGTCTCAGCAGTGGTCACAGGAGGAGGGAGAGTTTATCGTAGGCAGAGGTTATTGTAGGCAGAGGTTATTGTAGGCAGAGGTTATTGTAGGCAGAGGCAATCGTAGGCAGAGGTAGACGTGGTCGTAGTAGGTATAATTCAGCCTTTAAATAAACACAGAGGATAGTTCAGTTTCCATTTCAATTCACATTTACACTAATTAATGTGTACAAGTAAATGTAAATGTCAGTGTAAGTGACTGGTCTGCAAATGATCTTATTCAGAGGTCTGTAATAAGCTTGAGAGTTCTCCTCTGAAAATGTAATAACCCTGTTTTCACAAACTGATGGTGGGTGCAAAGAGCACAAAGTTACTTGTGTAATGCCTGTTCTCACTGTTCTGATTGCAGTCAAAAGTGCAAAAGCACACAGCACGACCCGCCAGAAAACAGTGCCCCCGTTTCCGCTCTGGGCAGCGCTCTGTTCCTGGTCATCATCCTCAGTCTAAACCTGTTTCTCACATTGTGTAAGCACACAAGTGTACACACACACACACACACACACACATACACACACACACAGTCCCACACATACACACACACACACACAGTCCCACACATACACACACAAGTGTACACACACACACACACACACATACACACACACACAGTCCCACACATACACACACACACATACACAGTCCCACACATACACACACACACACACACACACACACACACAGTCCCACACACACACACACACACACACACACACACACACACACACACAGTCCCACACATACACACACACACACACACACAGTCCCACACATACACACACAAGTGTGTACACACACACACACACACACACACACACACACAGTCCCACACACACACACACACACACACACAGTCCCACACATACACACACACACACACACACAGTCCCACACATACACACACAAGTGTACACACACACACACACACACACATACACACACACACAGTCCCACACATACACACACACACACACACAGTCCCACACATACACACACAAGTGTGTACACACACACACACACACACACACACAGTCCCACACATACACACACACACAGTCCCACACATACACACACAAGTGTACACACACACACACACATACACACACACACAGTCCCACACATACACACACACACACACACAGTCCCACACTTACACACACAAGTGCGCACACACACACACACACACACACACACACAGTCCCACACATACACACACACACAGTCCCACACATACACACACACACACACACAGTCCCACACATACACACACAAGTGTGTACACACACACACACACACAGTCCCACACATACACACACAAGTGTGTACACACACACACACACACACAGTCCCACACATACACACACAAGTGTGTCGTGTTTTATTGACACCGGTCTACACTGATTTGATGTGAATGAATATGGTGAACATGAGGTGTTTTAAAGTGGAGAATGTAGAGTTTTAATGTGGAGCGTGTGGAGTTTTAATGCGATTGTTCTTTTGGTTTCAGTGGTGTGCTAAATACATGGATACACATTCCGGTCCAACACTGTTCCCCAGGCCACGCACCGGGAGAGAGAGAGAGTGTGACCTGGTCCTGAAGCACACCAAACCATATGAAAACATACTGCTGTAGAAATGAGCAAGATGGAAGGACAGAAATGCTTCTTTAATGATGCTGTCATAAACAAACAACCAAAAAATCTGCTCCACTCATGCACAGAGAGTGAATGAAAGACACAAATGAATTATGATTGAAATATTGCTTGTGTTGGCTTTACTTTCATGTGACCAGTTACATTAATGTTCTTTAACAAAATTCATATATTTTCACATATGTCGTTTCCTTTACTGTTTTATTTGTTTTTATATAATATGAGAATAAGATAAAATTAATAAAATAATGAAGTTTACACCTGGTTTGAGATTCGTTCCTTGTTTATTCGCCTTGTGGGCTTCGAAGGAGTGAATTGCTTGAACAGGGGTTTTCACTCAAGCAAACTTACGAAATTAGACCACGAAGTTACACTGCACCAGCAGCATGGTTAGGTAACCAGAATATTTAGAAGAAGCGTTTGTTTGTTTGTTTTTCTACAAGCTCTACTGCGGTTTTTGAGTGCACAGTTTACCTGATGTTAACATCCGATCCGGATAACATTCAGTTAGTTTTCTGTCTGTATTATGTGAAGGATAAGTGTGTGTATCTTTTACGCGTCACGAAAACAGAAAACGATATTTTTTTTACTTCCTTGATGCGGAGCTAACTCTGGGCGGTTCATTACGTCACCATCTGTATGTGATTTTCTTTGAAGGGCGCGAATTGTAAGTGGGTGGTTTGTATACCGTAGGTAGGTAGGGGAACCGAAATGAAAAAGTGAAAGCAAGTCGATTTAATTAAATTGTTAATTATTCTGGATCGATGAAACAGCTTTTAGAGGAAAATGTGTTGATGATTTTTGTCTTTTCCATCTATTTTAAGGATACATTTTGTCACTTGAGCCAAATTCGCGGATTCAGAAAACGTAACGTTAAAAGTTGTAGTTGGTTCAGATTAACTCAAATTCTGAAGATATTAGACTGCCTGTGTATCGAAGTAAAACGCTTTCGGTGAGAAATCCGGATCAGATATGAAGCAACTATACTGTCTTGTCAAGAGGGGACGGAAGTTCTGGCCAGCAAAGGTAATGATCTGAACTGTGTCAACACAAAGATAAACCGCGGTTTACAGACCTTTTTTAATTTTATTTGTTTCGGTTTCTGTTTTAATTGCCTAATTTTCCTCCTGAAAGATCTTGCAGAAGAAAGTTGGCCAACAACGCTTAAGATTATTCATGAGGAGGAATTACGTAGAGCTTGAAATTTTGGGTGAGAATCAAAGGTCTGTATCACTATGAGATTATACACATGCAGGCGGTCAGTATACATGACGAGTGATGTTCGAAGCAGATGGGTTTTTTTTTCGCAGAGTTCGAGTTCGGCAGAGGGAAACAAAAGCTTTGACCCTGCAGCGAATAGAGACCATTTCCACACAGCTCTGTAAGTCTCACCTTACACTGTTATTGTGTTGGTGCTCATTGTTGTAATGAAAGGTGTGATTGCCATGGAGTGGTTATGTACAGTACAGCAGTGTGGAGGTCACACAGACTACATGTTTGAAGTTTGTGCGGTTTGTGACTGCTTATTCACTTCATTCCCAAATGTGAAGAGTAGAACAACCAGAGAATGGTTGTTTCCCTTTGATTTACAATTTAGAACATTTTCATGTCATTAACATTGACTATCTGCTTTTAGTCTGTGACAGTAAGTGCCTTTGATCTGTTGTAGACTACATAGGGTTTCTATGTGACTTTGAAACAGGGTTCAAGGTTAGATTATGTTTTGACTTTAAAATATCTTATGAAGTTGGAGACATAGCTGTGGAGATGTACTGAATGTGATTAAGATGACAGGCCTGATCCTCCATTTACATTTAGTCTTTCAGCGGATTCTCTTTAACATGAAAGAGAATTCTTTTTTTTATTTATCTCCAACTTTCTCAATTGTAGGTCAGAATTCTTCTGAAACTGAGGACCCTTTGAGAGAGCTGAAATATCGTAAGGTGCTGCGCTTGGCACTGAATCTGCTCTCCGCAGAGCATGCAAAGTGCACCGAGTTTGAGAACCCCAAAACAAAAACACATGATCTGCAGCTCTCTGTGTCATCAGTGAACTGCACAAAGACAACAGACCCACCAGAGGAGCTGGGTGCTCCTGGAGGAGACACAGAACTTTGTCACAGGCCCGTAAAGATAAACAACTCTGACACACTGAATAAGACTCCTGACTCTGTTGTGTTCACACCGCTCATGAATGCTCTTACTGAGGGGCAAAACCAGCACTCATTTGTGGACAAGACCATGAAAGAGGCCTGTGTACCGCTACAGACTCATCCCTCAAGGTCTCCAAAACAGACCACAGAATATTCAACTCAGACAGGATCAACAGACAGCAGTAAAGAAGAAGACGCAGAAGACAGGGAGCAAGAGGACATACCAGTTGTCTCTTTCCAAACACATAGTCGTAAGAAAAATCAGCAGACATTTCCTTTAAGACCTCTGCCATTGTGTGCATGTATGGTATATTATTCATTTATTCATTTTCCAAGCTGCTTATCCTAAACAGGGTTGCGGGGTGCTGGATTCTATCCCAGCGCTCATTGTGCGAAAGGTGGGGGGACACCCTGGACAGGTCGGCAGTCCATGGCAGGGCGTGTGTTATATTAATGTCTTCCTTTTTTTCAGATCCCTCAGTCATTAAAGAAGGGGATTTTGTCTGGTGTAAACCTTGCAACTCCCCCTACTGGCCAGCAGTTGTGAGTAGAATAATAATTAATCCACTAAGCAGCATGCGTTTTACATTTTATACTGTAGTGTGTGTGTCATGACCCGTAACATGTATGTCATGACCTGTGGCATGTGTTTCATGACCTGTAGCGTGTCTGTCATGATCTGTTCAGGTGAAGAATATACAGCTCAAACAGAAGAAGGCCAGTGTTGTTTTCATAGATGATTTGTGCCTCTCAGGGCACAGGACACAAAAGGGGTAAGTTAACTCAATAGTCTGGGATATCCCATAAATAATAGTCTGGGATATCCCATAAATAATAGTCTGGGATATCCCATAAATAATGATATATGTCAAAAATGACTACGTCAGAAATGTGGGCAATAGTGACCAGTGTTTCAGACCTGCTGCATGTCAGAGTTAATGTCAGCAGGAATCATCAGTCAGTAGTTTAATGAGATATGTCCTTTCTGCTATGGTCATAATTTGTTTTGTTTTGCTTGTTTGTTTGTTTTGTGGGTTTGATCTGGTTGTGGAGATGACTGGTTTGTGTGGGGGTTTTCTTGTGGATTTGATCTGGTTAAGGAGATGACTGGTTTTTGTGGGGGTTTTCTTGTGGAATTTATCTGGTTGTGGAGATGACTGGTTATTGTGGGGGTTTTCTTTGTGGGTTTGATCTGGTTGTGGAGATGACTGGTTTTTGTGGGGGTTTTCTTGTGGATTTGATCTGGTTAAGGAGATGACTGGTTTTGTGGGGGATTTCTTGTGGATTTGATCTGGTTGTGGAGATGACTGGTTATTGTGGGGGTTTGTTTTGTGGGTTTGATCTGGTTGTGGAGATGACTGGTTTTTGTGGGGGTTGTCTTGTGGATTTGATCTGGTTGTGGAGATGACTGGTTATTGTGGGGGTTTGTTTTGTGGGTTTGATCTGGTTGCGGAGATGACTGGTTTTTGTGGGGGTTGTCTTGTGGGTTTGATCTGGTTGTGGAGATGACTGGTTATTGTGGGGGTTGTCTTGTGGATTTGATCTAGTTGTGGAGATGACTGGTTTTTGTGGTTTGTTTTAGTAACAGAATCTGTCTAAGGAACGTTAAGCCTTTAGATTGTGAGAATGCTGCAGACTTTGTGGTGAGTAACTTCACACAAGAATGTTTGCTGGGTTTTTTTGCACTTTTAAAATGAATGTTTTCTCTGGAAATGATTGATTATGGTGTTGTTATAATAAGTGAAGTAACACAGGCAGTAATGACAATATAACTTCACACCCATTAGAGAAATGCTCAGGAGAAATATGGCTCAGCCATCACCAGGAGTCTGGAGCTCATCCGCGACTACAGAATTCGCAAAGGTAAGGCTCACACAGGTAAAGGTAAGGCTCACACAGGTAAAGGTAAGGCTAACACGGGTAAAGGTAAGGCTAACACAGGTAAAGGTAAGGCTCACACAGGTAAAGGTAAGGCTCACACAGGTAAAGGTAAGGCTCACACAAGTAAAGGTAAGGCTAACGCATGTAGAAGTAAGTTAACACAGGTAAACGTAAGGCTAATAAAAGTGAAGATAAAGCTAACACACATGAGGTTGAAGTCAATGCTTGTATAGGTAAAGTTAACCTGTAGGTGAGGTTAATGTATGTATAGGTACATTTGACCTGGTGCATTTTGTTGTAACCCTGTGTTTAAAGAGTACTGAGCTTTGAAAAACTGAATTGTTTTGTCACTTGTGTAAGGTTGTTTTTTTCACTCTTAGGATGTGGATCATTTTGTGGGTCATTTCTGGACTACATAGTTGACGATATCAGTAAGTTCACAAGGCTTCCTGTTTTACAGTATTACAGTAGTGCAGTATTACTGCAGCATTTGGTGAGAAGTAGTAGCAGAAGTATTGTTGTCGCAGTTGTTGTATATGTTGTGTTTTGTAAATACAGGGTGCCCTCAACAGGTTGACACTGAAAACGCCACCGTTTTCCTCACAGGTTCTCCCGTGAGGAATGAGTACCTGTCCAAGGAAGTATGCTGTGATCTGAGCTTCCCTAATACAAAAACTACAGCAGAGTCTAATCACATGTCTGAGCCTCAGGTCACACCCCTGACCTCTGACCTCTCTGACAGACATCTGTCTAGGAGGCTCCTCCCTGACCGAACTCATGCTGCTCGTTGTCGAGCGAACGAAAACCTACTTCAGTTCATCATAAAGAAACGCATGGTAGAGGAACACCTACAGGTGACTGAATATACAATAAGAACAATAATTATCACGACCAGTCTCTTTATTCACAGAAGGTCATACAGACAGAGAACTACTGCACATAGCCCATACTACAGTTAAAAAAACATTACATTACAATTGTTCATTTATGACATTACACTTACTGAAAAAGTGGAAGTTGTGATGGTTTGTGTTTTGCTGATTGAACCAGGCAGTGCTAGCGGGGCAGGAGCGGTCCAGATGGCTGAGGGCTTTTCTTCAGTCCCATCGCTCGGTGGGGAAAGTTTACTTTGAGGATGAACGGCAGGTGGATCAGCTTTACAGCTATCTGAAGGAGGTGCTAGAGACTGCTCCTCTCCTCTCTCCTCTCCTCACTGCAGTTGATAGAGTCAGGTTCATTATGGATGTCTTACTTCCAGAGGTTAGTTCAGTAGGGAAATATTACAAAAATGGTCAATACTTGTTCTACTAGATGATGAGGTAATGCATAAATGTGAGTTCAGATTTGTTTAATTGCTCTGTCCCAGGCAGTGATCCACGGAGTGGCTCAAGTGGAGGGTGTGTCCCTATCAGAAGCTGAAGAGAAATACTTAAATGGTCCATGCACCAGTCAGCGGTTAGTTGTGTGTGTGTGTGTGTGTGTGTGTGTGTGTGTGTGGTGCGTGTATGTGTGTGACTGAATTTGCAAAATAGTTTTGTAAATTTGTTCTCTTTCATTGCAGAGAGAGAGAGGAGTTTGACCTGCTGATTGAAAGACAATCAAGGAATAAATCCACAGTAGCCTAAGGAAAGAAAACGTCTCATTCTGGTGGATAGCAGCCAATCAGGGCCGTGAATCATGTCGAGTCATTTACATATTTTGTTTTAATATGAATGTTTGATTACTTGTTGTAAACAACCAATAAATAAAGCTACCGAAAGTCACAACAACCACGAGGCACCGCGTTTTAAATTTTCACTCGCTTTCAAACTGATTATGCACAACACGGCTCTTCCAACCGGATATGACGCAACAGACGACCCAACGAAGTAGTCGCGCCTTGGGTAGCCAAGATGTCGTCCCCCATGGAAGTAATTGTGTCTGCCGACTCGGCAGGTCAGCTGTGGAATTGCGCGGTTTTCGACCTTCACACTGGAACAAACCTGTTGTCCTATCGAGGAGGTAACACATCTTCAAGGTCTTTGACGATCCTTAACGGCGAGTACATTTTAGGAGCACAGCTCGGCAAGAACTTCATAAACGTGTGGGAGATACAAAGGAAGGTGAGCTTGGAGTAACAGTGTTATTTTCTTCTGTATACACACAAGGAGGTGTAACGTTTCAACTTTGTCGGCAGAATTTAGTGTGAATATATCGATAAATTATGAAAGTGTAGAACAAATTGTGTTCGACGAATTGTATCAACGCTGGGTTGAGACAGCCTGAAGTTACACTCGGTTCAGGTTTGTTTAGCGATACTTTGCTTTGGCGCTAATATAGGTGAATGGGTTCAGTGCGATGCTGAGTCGAGGACCTTAAAATCATAGACTAGGGTAGGGTATTATCCCATTCCTCTCGCTGTCGTTTCAGTTGTAAAAGCTTAGCGTTTTAGAAGTACAAAACGTTGGTGTAAATGCTGTACATTGCTGCTCAGGGAGGTTTGTTTGACAGTCAGATTTACGGTGTTGTATATGGACTTTATTGCCACCTTTTTGTAGATTTAGACAATGGTGCACATTTTTGTTCTTGTTGTTTTTGCTTGTTTTTTTTTTAATCCCAAGAAGACACTGGGCATTTGCACATCTGTGAGTATATTTCCACCAGCCAGTATATTTGGTTATTGTTTGATAGTTGTTGAGACACTTGTTGTGTTTCAGGACCAGCTCCAACAGAAGCTTGTGTGTCCTGGGGTCGTGACCTGTCTGACAGCCTCTCCTGATGGATTGTACGTGTTGGCTGGGATTGGTGAAGCCATATACCTATGGGAGGTGAGCAACCAATCAAGATGCAGGACAGCACAACCTCTCAGTTCCTCATGTTCTGTTTTGGCCATTGTTCTCCTCTTAAAGAGAGACGGGAGATTTTAAAAGCCCGTTTTCAGCGTCAAGTTGAACTGAAGCCATGGACAACTTTTCACCCATCAATACCAGTCTGTTAGCTGTGTGTGGTTTTCTCGTAGGTGCCTACTGGGAATCTACTCTCCATTCTGAGTCGTCACTTTCAGGACGTAAGCTGCATCCGCTTCACTGATGACAGCAGCCATTTTGTGTCTGGAGGAAAAGACAATCTGGCACTAATCTGGAATCTTGCCAGGTAAACACTCTTTTTTTTTTTTTTTCTCTCTCTCACTCTCTCTCTCTCTCTCTCCTTCTTCTCTGTGTGTAAACAAGGAATCATTAACATTTGGTTGGATTAGCAGGAGGACGTCCAGCTGTGAAATATGTCAGGTGCTCCCTCATATCTCAGCATTGCCACTGATCATCACTCTTATTTCCCTGAGGATAAGCAAAACAATCCTCCTCTCCCTGTCACCGTGCCCTTCTCCACGGCACTGTTGTGTGGTGATTCCTAAAATTGATGAGACACCTGTCGGGATATTGAGGAAAACAGCTTTGGCCCACACACATGTTACACTCCGGCTGAAACACGTATACACTGGCAGGTGGACAGAAACAGTAACTGTCTTGGGACATGTCCAGGCACACAGATTCCTCCAATGAAACAGGTCTAGAATATGGATGATTAAAGGAAACAAAAACAGTAAAATATCCAACTAGTGTTACATTGGATGTCCTCATCAGGATTGGGTGCACAGCCAAAGTGGTTGGATATTCACACAGAAGCATCAGGCTCTCAGGGTTAGGGTTAGGGTTACCCTGACCCTGACCCTGACCCTAACCCTCTCAGATGAAACCACAGGATTTACGTTGTACTGTTTGGCACGTCTAGAATCTGTTTATGTGGCACTGAACTCTAGTGGCAGTAATGTGAGCATCGAGACTGATTTGTGTTTATGCAAACGATGTGGGTGACTGGGGTTTATTGTCTTATGTTTTGTTGGTTTTCAGTCAAACGTATAATAAGTGTTTTTCATACTCTCTTAATGTCTAAATTGGCCATGAACAGTGATGAATGCGGAGGGGGATGTTGAAAAGAGGTGATCTGACATCACGTTTAAAAAAAGAAGGAAAAAAACCCCTGGAGAGCTGAGGTGAAATAATCTGTGGTTCACTACACGCGTCCCAGACCAAACTGAGCAGCACAAAAACATTACTCCGTTTCAGGACAAAACTGAGGCACCCTTGATGTCAGGGTTCTCTGTCTGTCCAGCAGGTGGCAGTGTTAGCCAAGACAAGGCTTACTGAGATCCAGAGGTATAAGAATGTACAATGGGAGATGTGCGTGTGTTTCTCTGTTTTATTAATCCTTGCCATAACTGTTTTTCTTTACTGAAAAACATTTCTTTATTGAAAAACAATACTTTTATTGTGTCAAAACCTGGTTACTCAAAAACGTAACCGTTTGAGAGCATGGGCGCTTTATTCACAGATGTGTTGGCTATAAGCGGCTATAAGCAGAATGTATATTTGTGGGTGAGGTCTGTTTTCTTCCTGTTGAATTGTTTTCAGATGTGTAGTGTGTGAACACTAGGCTGTGTATTAGACAGTTGAAACTATGTGCTGTGTTGGCTGTTTGTGAAATGATATTTCTGCTGTTGTACAGTGCTCCTATAGTCTTCAGCCTGAAGGAAGTCTGAGTGGTTTACAGTCTTGGAGCTGACAGCTCTGGCAGAATGTTTATTTCACTGGTCCTGAAAGTTCATAGGGCCTTGAGTGCCTAGCCTGCTTAGTTAAACCATAATTTGCTCTGTGGCTTCATCAGAAATGATTGCATTATCCCTAAGCCTGAGGCACCTTTGATGTCTAAGAGGATGAGTCCCTTGCTGACACTGCAGGTTCCCTTTCAGCAGCGTTGTGATGTGAATGGCTGGCAATGTTCTAGTGTGTGAGCGTCGCAGGAGTAACGCACTCCTACTGTTTCTGAGGCTTTGAGCTGACGTAGTCCACCGTTCTTAACAGAATGGGTCCAGATTAGGGAAGTGTGGGTGAAACTCCAGGGTTTTGCTGCCTGACAGGGCTGTTAAAAATGCAGGAGGACTCTTCTCTCCCCATATTTGCTTGGGTGTCAAATTCCATGTGCTAAATGACATCACACATTGACAAATACATGAATGGTTCTGGCCAGAAACTAAACAGATAGGCCTAGTTTGTTTGTTAATTGGAGAATTTCAAAAATTCTTCCCTTTTTCCTTATGGTTTCATTTCTAAGAAAAGTGTGAGCAGTATGTCAGTGATTTCAGATACAAATATGTTTGTCAAATCGTATTTGTAAAATGTATAAGTTAAGAGCTTTGTGACTGTTGTGTTGTGAGGATAATTGTATGTGCACTGTTGTGCCCCTGAGGTTTCAGTGACCTTCCCGGGTAAGGGACAATCCTGGATGCAGTGTTGCTTCACGAATGAAGAATGAGGTACATGACAGACCTGAGAAGAATGAACAATATACTGGAATACACATCACTACCCCTAGACCAGTCTGTACAGATTACATCACCACCCCTAGACCAGTCTGTACAGATTACATCACTACCCCTAGACCAGTCTGTACAGATTACATCACTACCCCCAGACCAGTCTGTACAGATTACATTACCACCCCTAGACCAGTCTGTACAGATTAATTCACCCCCCCAGACCAGTCTGTACAGATTACATCACCACCCCTAGACCAGTCTGTACAGATTACATCACTACCCCTAGACCAGTCTGTACAGATTACATCACTACCCCCAGACCAGTCTGTACAGATTACATTACCACCCCTAGACCAGTCTGTACAGATTACATCACCACCCCTAGACCAGTCTGTACAGATTACATCACTACCCCTAGACCAGTCTGTACAGATTACATTACCACCCCTAGACCAGTCTGTACAGATTAATTCACCCCCCCCAGACCAGTCTGTACAGATTACATCACCGGTCCTATGCTGCTCTCTGGAGACTATATCACTGGTCCTATGATAGCCTCCACAGACCAAATAATCCCTTTCACACATGCAGTTTTATCTGTAATTATTCCGACAATTTTCCAGGAATGTTGTCATGTGTGGATGCAAGCCATATCTGAAATTTTGGAAAAGTAGATCCGGAACATTTCTGACATGAGATTTAGTAACTGTCTCAGAAAAGTTCCTGTTCTGGTCCAGTGTGAACAGAGTGGTATCATTGCCAGATAAGAGGATAACGTTTGTGATGATGTTTCTCTGTGTTCTGAATGGAGCAGACACTCGATAAGAACTGTTTCATGCCATTTTGTTCAAAACAAAATGTCTTTTGCTGGGTACGCTACTGTCACACCCTTCCTCTGTGGAATTTAATCCAGAAAATGTTCTGGGTCTTATGTGTGAAAGGGGCTTAACACTTCTGTTCCACTGAGTTGCTATCCTTATACAAACCTTATAAACTCATTCCCCCAAATTATTTGCTTTTTAACATAACAAAACCAGAAGGTTTGTTTTGGTATAAAATCCAAAATTATTTCTAGTCTGTTGTGTCTCTGATTTTATTAAAAAATCATTTTCTCTGCTTTGGATCAGCTGTTTTTTATCTTTCAGTTATGCGTCACTAATACTTAAATCACACTTAAGAAATGCATCCAGGTCAAGGAAACTTCCCAATTTCCACTTATTGGACTGAAAATGAATTCCTGCTCGTACCCACAGGGCAACGCCAATGTCCTGTCAGGGGTCAGGGTTAAAGTCAGCAGAAATGTCCCTGACTGGTCTGACATCCATCAGTGCTCTCCTTTGCTTTTGTCAAATTCCCATCAAAGGTCACGCTGAACACAGTTGTCTGCCGGCCTCTCAGAATCAGTTCCATCTGACCTTTGACCTTCAGTCACTTCAAACTGACGCTGCTACTACCAAACAGCAGCCATTCCCTCCTCCTCTCTGAAATGGGGCCTTTTGGTCCTAGGAACTGAGTAGAATCCACTGTCTGAGTGATGTGTTCATTTAGACCTGCCACTTTGTGAGACTGATCACACTTCACTCGGCGTGCAGGGTACGTTTAACAATACAGCCGTGTGCCACATAGCGATGTCGCGGTCAACGACGAACCGCATATACAATGATGGTCCCGTAAGATTGTAGTGGGGCTGAAAAATTCCTATCGCCTAGTGACGTCGAAGCCGTCGTAATGTCATAGGGCAACACATTGCTCACGTGTTTGTGGTGATGCTGGTGTAAACAAACCTGCTGCCCTTCCAGTCACATAAAAGTATAGCACATACAGTTATGCACAGTATATAATACTTGCTAATGATAATAAACAAATAAGTTACTGGTTTATCATTGTACAATACTGTACTTTTTATTGTTACTTTAGAGTGTACTTAGAAAAGAAAACAATGTAGGTTTGTAGCCTAGGAGCAGTAGGCTGTACCGTATAGCCTAGGTGTGCAGTAGGCTGTACCGTATAGCCTAGGTGTGCAGTAGGCTGTACCGTATAGCCTCGGTGTGCAGTAGGCTGTACCGTATAGCCTAGGTGTGCAGTAGGCTGTACCGTATAGCCTCGGTGTGCAGTAGGCTGTACCGTATAGCCTAGGTGTGCAGTAGGCTGTACCGTATAGCCTAGGTGTGCAGTAGGCTGTACCGTATAGCCTCGGTGTGCAGTAGGCTGTACCGTATAGCCTCGGTGTGCAGTAGGCTGTACCGTATAGCCTAGGTGTGCAGTAGGCTGTACCGTATAGCCTCGGTGTGCAGTAGGCTGTACCATAGGGGTTTGTAGAAGTATACTCTATGATGTTCGCACATCGATGAAATCGCCTAATGACTCATTTCTTGGAACGCATCCCCGTTGTTGAGTGACACATGACTGTATTTTATTTAATATTTTAAGGTGTTCTCTTCAGGATATGAAGAAATCAAAATGTTCACTATAGTTTAAAATATGGAAACTTTTATTATCAGAATCAAGTGGCTGGTGGATAAACATTCCAGTAATGAAACATGACTTTGTAATGAGTATTTCAATGCCTCAACAAGACAAAAGATCAGTCAATAACAGAGCCTTTTAGAAGGCCTTCAGTCAGCAAAATATACACTAACATAACCTGTCAGTCATGACTAGCTGTCAGTGAACATACATGGCTCAATAATTCATACACGTTGAATGATAATACTAATAGTCATGCATCACACACATTGCCACTGAAGCTTGACCAGCCTGTGTCGTGACTGATTTATGTTAAGGTTTGGGGTTAGAGTGTGTGTGTGTGTGTGTAATGTTGAGGTATGGTCTTTTTGTGTTTAAATGTTTGGGGTTAGAGAGTGTGTGTGTTTGTGTGTGTGTGTGTGTGTGTATAATGTTGAGGTACGGTCTTTTTGTGTTTAAGTGTTTGGCAATCGGTCATGTTTCATTGGAATTTTGTTGAGGGTGTAAGTGATGATTATGGTTGTCATAACGTTGTTTTAACGTTCTGACATCTCTCTCTGTAGTGTTGTCCAGCTGGACTCGTCCCGTGTGTCAGAACCTCGTCATGTGCTGTCACGTCACTCTCTCCCCATCACTGACATCCACTGTGGGCTGATGGGACCACAGGCCCGGGTCGCCACTGCGTCTCTTGACCAGACTGTTAAGGTGAGTGTTCAGGTTTTTGTGAACAGAATTTGTTGTGTGTCACTGAAAATCCTGACATATGAAATTTAGTTGGAAGGAGATCCGTGATATCGGCTCCAGAGAACTGCTCCCAGCACCAGGTGTGAAGTTTTGATTTATTTTTTTTTAATTAACCAATTGTTTATTAAAAAAGTGTTATTTAACAAGCGGATCATGCTGTGCTTTACAAACATTGTGAATGCAGTGATCAGCTTCTCTAGCTTTGTGATAAGATTAACTCATGGCATTTTAAGCATTGTGTATTGGCCAATAATAAAATGATGACTTTTGTCTGAACGTGTTGTAAGGCATGTGGAAGAACTAGTGTTTGAAAACGTGGCTCTATGACAGTGTGTTTTTTAAATATGAACATGGTGCAGCTTTGCTGGTAGAGAGGGGGGTGCTAATCTCTAAATCACCTGTCCAAAACCGTGTCTGTCCCGGATATGTCGGACAATGTCTTCATCAGATCTTGGGGTAAAAAACAAACAATTGTTGCCATACCTGAACATTCTTTTAAAAAGATTGTATTCTCTGAACCTCTGGTGTGAGAGAGAGAGAATGATGTTGAGCTGTGTGTGACGCTGAGTGAGAGAGAGCAGAAGGAGAGAGACTGAGGGCTCTGTTTTAACAATCCAAGGGGCTAGGGGTAAGGGGTAGGGGTAAGGGGTAGGGGGTAGGGGGTAGGGGGTAGGGGTAGGGGTAGGGTTCTGGTGTGGGGAGTATTGAAAGTATCGATGTGCTGGCTGCTTACAGTCGATTTGAGTGTGTAGAGAGAGTAACTCTTCTGTAATGTGGTGATTACTACCCATGACTGTCTCCTTATGTTTCAGAGGAACATTTAGCTCTGTTTTAACAATCCAAGGGGCTAGGGGTAAGGGGTAGGGGTAAGGGGTAGGGGGTAGGGGGTAGGGGTAGGGGTAGGGTTCTGGTGTGGGGAGTATTGAAAGTATCGATGTGCTGGCTGCTTACAGTCGATTTGAGTGTGTAGAGAGAGTAACTCTTCTGTAATGTGGTGATTACTACCCATGACTGTCTCCTTATGTTTCAGAGGAACATTTAGTAGAACGTTTCACTCTTTAAAAAAAAAAAAAAGAAAGAAAGAAAAGAATACATTTTTTTGTCTTTAACATTTTGATGACTGTGAATATTGTAATCTGATTATGAGGTTTGTCCAGGGGTGACTCTGTGTATGAGGTTTGTCCAGGGGTGGCAGTCTCCTCTGTTTAAAGGGTCTAAACTCATTTTCCTTTAAAGTACAATCTGATGTGTTGCTGAATGAAGGTGTCTTATCAGATGATGTTTGGAATCTCAGGTGGTTACATGGCATTGTGAAATAAATCATTATCAGTCGTCACACTGTGTGGTTATGCAGAGTAGTTCAGGGCTGGTCCTACTCTTTAGATGGATCTCGTACTGTCTGCCTCATTTCAGCAGGAGCAATTTGAAGAAGAATTCCCTTTCATTAGTGCTGTCACATCTATCTGTACAGCTATTGATCCTACTGACCCTAGAAAGGGGCCAGTGTCAGGTTGTCTTGACCTTTTTAACCTCAGGGGTGGAAATGTGCCTTGACCCTCCCAGTTCCTCTCGGCCAACCCAGAGTGCCGTGGTGTTGGGAGCTGCACAGTAACGTTAGAATGCAATGAGTGGATGGGAGAGACATCAGTTCAGCTTTCACTGTTGCACTGAGATTTAGACAAAGTGCAGTGCGAGACACTTATGCTATCATTTAAACACTCACACAGGCACGGTTCCCACGGTGCTTTAGATTTGTCCTCAGAGAGTATAAAGGCTTGTGTGTGGTTGAGGAGAGAGAGAGAATTCAAGTCAGGGTCTAGGATGTGAGAATGTATAGGCAGTAAAGACTATATAGGTGTGTCTGTGTCTGTGTGTGTGTGTGTGTGTGTGTGTGTGACAGAGTAAAGACTGTAGCTTATAGATATGTGAGGGTAAAGACTATAAAGATGGTGTGTGTGACGACTGTGAATGTGTGAGTGTAAAAACACTATATAAGCTAATGTGTGTGTGTGTGAAGACTGTAGAGATGTGAGTGTGAAGACTGTGGATGTGTGAGTGTAAAAACACTATATAAGCTAATGTGTGTGTGTGTGTGTGTGTGTGAAGACTGTAGAGATGTGAGTGTGAAGACTGTGGATGTGTGAGTGTAAAAACACTATATAAGCTTGTGTGTGTGTGTGTGTGTGTGTGTGTGTGTGTGTGTGTGTGAAGACCGTATGTAGGCATAAGTGTTAAGACTTTGGGTAGGTGCATTCTTGTGAATGTGAAAGGTGAGTATAGATGTGCAAAGATCGTGTACAGATGCTAGTGTAAAAGTGCATGTGTGTGAATGTGAAGGTCATGTAGGGCTGAGTACTGTGTTACCTTGTTAAGAGTCACTGACTCACAGTGTTATCACAATATACAACACCACTGCTCTGTCCTCATGATGCCTCACAGCACTCCCCCTGAAACCAGGACTGTCCCCCCTGAAACCAGGACTGTCCCCCCCTGAGTCATTGTGTCTGTGGATCCTGCGTGCAGCCATTGCCCTGTTGTTTACTCCAGGGATCAGCTGATAGCGCTCCGTAACATGGTGGTACTACCCTTGGAGGGACCCGATATCTCTCCCCAGTAAAGCCCAATTTATACTTCTGCGTCGAATCTACACCGTAGGTATGGCGTAAGCTCTGCATAGCCACGTAGCCCACGCCGTACCCTATGCCGTACCCTATGCCGTACCCTATGCCGTAGCCTGACGTGCACCTCCCTAGAAATGTAACTACGCGTCGCTGCGATGCGCGTTGAAGCAGACCTGTGATTGGTCTGTTTGGTAGGTTCACCCTCCTTCTGCTCAATTGGTTCAATGATCATACACACCATATCCTCCTATGTCTTCTCTTTTTTCTGTGTTGCAGTCATTTCAATAAAAGTAACTGTTGTTCAACATTTATTAGCTCCTACTCCAACATGATCCACTCAGTTTCAGTCGCGACTGAAAATTTTCGGCAAAATGGCGAACTGAACCCTCGTTATTTTGAGAGCTCCGTTTGTTTGACCCCCAAAGTTTAGAAACTGGTCCTTCTTCTGAGCGCACAACTTGTTTTACAGATATTGCTGTGCAAGAACTGAATTCCGACTTTTAGTCTAACATTACTCCATCATTTGTAATGCACGAGGAAATCAACACAATGGCATCGAAATCGCACCGCAAACTAGCGTTTTGAAGGTGTCATTACAGAGCGACGCAGAAGTATAAATGCTCACAACGGCATACGACTTTGCGTAGAGCCTACGCAGAGGTATAAATCAGCCTTTAGATGGACGAGTTAGCAGCGCTGACCCAGCACCAGAGGGAATACAGGCATAGCGCTTTTCCACTAGGACGGTGCTGGTGCCCGTGCCGGTGCGGAGCCAGTGCTGCCTTGGTGCCTTTTGAGAACTGGACCGCATTTCCACAGGTTTGGGAACCGAATGCTATGTAGCGAAAGTTTGGGTAAATTCCGTGGGGAGAAAATAATGTCGGAGAGAACGCATTCGCTTGCTTTTTACCTTTATGCTAGGCCTCCACACAGCGAAACGAATTTTGCCCAAAAACTTTTCGCTCTGGGGCGAAATTCATGAAAATAGTAAGCCTGTCACCTAGCACAAAAGTTTAAAAGAGTGTTCAAATGATGGTCTGCAGTGGTCTATTTGCACCAGCCAGAGCCGAGAGAGTGAGTGTTTTTTCTACCATTCTGGGTCCAACTACGTTCATGTAACATGTAAACAAAAGCCCGTGTTGATGTAGATACAAATTTTTGTCCATACATTTTTTAATCGTATACATATTTTCATGCTACATATAGCCTTTAGCCTACCGTCACACTTTTTTGTTACTCCCGCCTCTCTAGAGAACGTCACGTAGCAAACACATCAAACGCCGAACTGATTGGTTCTCGTGTGGTTTTTATTTGCATAGCCTCTGACGTCAGCGGTTCCAACTTTTAGGACCAGCAATTCTGTGGTGCCGTGCCGGTGCCAGCTTTTGGCACCGGCACCAGTATTTTGTCAGTGGAAAAGCGCGGCCCTGGTGCTCGATTCGGCATCGGCACCGTGGCAGTGGAAAAGGGGTAGGAGTGTAGCACCATGCTATTTATGGAGACATGGCTAACCAAACTCCTGAAGTGAACACTGTGTTGAAGGGTTTTCAGATGTTGCGCGTGGACAGGACAAAGGAGAGCGGGAAGAGGAGGGGAAGAGGACTGGCAGTATTTGTCAATGATAAATGGTGTAACGCTGAGCACATTACTATTAAAGAACAACTCTGCAGTAAGGACATTGAGCTGTTGGCTGTTAGCATGAGGCCATTCTATCTACCGAGGGAATTCTCGCTCTCACTGTTGTCGTGATGGTGGCGTGTACTCCCCTCTCTGCTAACGCTGAGGTGGCCTGTGATGTCATCCAAGCAGTCACAAGCAGGCTGCAGACACAGCACCCATGTGCCCTTCTTCTTATCTCTGGCAACTTTAACCGATATGTTACATTCCGCACCAGAGTCAGTAAAATACTGGATGTATTTTATGCCAACACCAGGAAGGCATATAACTCATCACCCCTCCCTCCCCTGGGAAGATCTGATCACAACCTGGTGCACCTCATGCCTGTGTACAAACTTCTCGCACAGGCAGCCAGCTGTTACTTGCATAGTGAAAAAATGGACTGATGAGGCCCTGAAGGACTGTTTTGATTCAATTATGTGGGAAATATTCTATGACACTTATGGGGGGGACATTGACAGTCTCACACACTGTATAGTGGACTATATCAATTTCTGTGTGGAGAGTGCTAGGATTGTACGGTGTTGTTGTTCAAACAACAAAGCTTGGATTACTTCTGACACAAAGGCTCTCCTTAAAGAAAATCAGAGGGCCTTTAGATCTGGGAACAGGGAGGAGTTGAAGAATGTGCAGAAGGAGCTGAGGAGGAGGATCAGGGAGGGGAAAAAACAGCTGCAGGAGGAAGATGGAAGCAAAACAACGGCAGCGGAGTCTGGAGGGGCTAAAAACCATCTCTGGTTACAACAAACGCGACTACCAGCCCGTGGGGGAACAAAAGTAGGTGAATGATCTGAACCTTTCCTTCAGTTGATTTGATCAGTCATCTGCCCCTCCCCCTGTCCAGTCCTCCCGGCTGCAGCCCCCATCGTAGACTGCCCCACCCCCACCTCCACCCCTCTTCTCACAACATCCAGCTCACAGCCACCATGCACATCCACTGCATTTCCTGTCCAGTTTTCATTTACATTTTCAACCTGAGCCTGAAGCTGGGGAGAGTGCCACAGCTGTGGAAAACATGCTATGTGGTACTAGTGCCAAGAACCTGAACCGCTACAGGCCAGTGGCTCTTACATCGCACCTTATAAAGACCCTTGAGAGGCTGATCCTTGTCCAACTCCGTCCCCTGGTGAGCCCATCAGTGGACCCACTACAGTTTGCCTGTCAACCTGGCATTTGGGTGGAGGACCCTATCATCGACCTCCTACATAGGTCCCTTTCTCACCTGGAAAAAGCTGAGAGCATTGTGAGAATCATGTTTTGTGATTTCTTCCGAGCCTTCAACACCATACAGCCTACACTCCTGAGGGAGAAGCTGGAGCACACAGGGGTGGACCAGCACCTCACAGCATGAAGTTTGGACTGCCAATTGACCACAGTATGTGAAGATGAGGGACTGTGTGTCCGACAGGGTTGTTTGCAACACGGGAGCCCTGCAGGGAACTGTTCTGGTTCCCTCCCTCCTCACCCTCTATGCTGTAGACTTCACACATAGCTCAGATAACTGTCACCGGCAAAAGTTCTCTGATGACTCTGCACTCATCAGCCTCATCACTGATGGGGCGACAGGGAGTACAGAGAACTGACCCAGAGCTTTGTGGACTGGTGCCAGCAAAACCGTCTCCAGATCAATGCAGGGAAAACCAAAGATCTGGTAGTGGACTTCTGAAGGTGCAAACCCTCTCCCCCACAGCAGTGAACATCGAGGGAACGGCCTTTTTTTTAATTATATTTTGCTTTTTTTGATCATCTTCCTATTGCAATATCCCCTTACGCTGCTGCAACACCGCAAATTTCCCTGTCGTGGGACTAATAAAAAATGATCTTATCTTAAAGGGAATCATACCCTCACAATCTGTGTCCTGTTGGGCAGCGATTGGAGGAGAGACTGTGCTGGGCGAGTGATCATAGCACTGACCACATTATTTGACCATAAACTGTGAGCAGAAAATGACCACTACGGCCAGATCGCCTCAGAGGAAAGAACCGTGTGGTGAACCCAACTCAGGCAGCACCGTGTGGTGAACCCAACTCAGGCAGCTCCATGGTTAGACTGTACATTCCTCCACTCTTGTGCAGACAGTAAACGATAAAAGATTATTGTCATTATGAAGTTATTTCACATTAACATAAAACAAACCCAGTAACCATACATGTTTTACATTGCTTTGTAATGAAAGGAGGGCTGGTTAAGTACCTTTTACCATCTTCAAAACTAATTCAAAATGCAAGAGTTACCATATTTTTTGTCTCTAAAAAGTGTGGTATGACACAAAAGATTAGGCTTGGATTATTAGATGGTTTTTCAGTTAGAAAATTATTTAAAATATCTAAACTGAGTTCAAAGTAACAGTAGGCCTATCCAAACTTCAGAGTGTCTGCTCCTTGAGGGCAGAGACAACTCAAAGGGATAGCAGCACCCCCACTCCCAAACCGTAAAGATTTCACGTCAAGACTTCCCATCAGTCAGTCAGTAGTGCAGTCAGTCGGTAACGCAGTCAGTGATGCAGTCAGTCTGTAATACAGTCAGTGAGTCAGTAACACAGTCAGCGATAGTCAGTCAGTCAGTGATTCAGTCGGTCCACAATACAGTCAGTGATGCAGTCAGTCAGTAATACAGTCAGTGATTCAGTAACACAGTCAGCGATAGTCAGTCAGTCAGTGATTCAGTCGGTCCACAATACAGTCAGTGATTCAGTCGGTCAGTAATACAGTCAGTGATTCAGTCAGTCAAAGTACATATTCTAGAGATTTTGAGGATGTGTCCTTGACTCGTCCCTATGAAGTATTTGCCCAGTCTCATCGCTTTAGAAAATCCACGATCAACGATGCAAAACCCATTTCTACTTCTGATTCAAAGTCTCATTGTCAGTGACCCTCCCTGCTCGATCATGCCTGGTCTCCCTCTCCCTCTCCTCCATTTTCTCCTTTCCCTCACAACTGTTAGTGTAAGTAGCTGCACTGGAACATGACTTAGATAACTTTTGGTTAAGTGTGCCTCTTCGAGTATAAAATTAATATATGTGTAAGGTTGTATCATTGTGGTATTGAAGCTAGTGAGATTGTGGTCACTGTCTATCACTAGTTTGTAAGTTCTGTGTGTATTTTAGAGGTTGTTGCATGTATGTGTGCAGAAAATATGCCTTTGTAGCATATAAGGACCATTTTACTATACAATAGATTAATTCTGTACTGTTTGAATTTATCTGTTGTAATGAACGTAGACATTTGCATTTCTGTTCCCTGAATACCTGATGAATCATTTCCTAGTTTACTGAACGTGATGATCCAAGTGCTTAGTTATGTAGGATAATAATTCAGAAAGTGTTTCTGTACTTGCCACATTGATGCTATTATTTACTAAGCTATATGTTAAGGCTAATGAAGAGTTATTTTGAATAATTTCAAGGTTCAGTGTTCAGAGTGCTGAGCTATACACAGAGTTTTCTCAGAATAAAAATCATTTAATTGGGTTCAGATTCTCAAATAAGATTAAGGATATAGCAAAGTGATATTAGTAGGCCTATTCAGCCTAGTGTTCATGGTGAACCATTGACTAGAATAGGCACAACATTGCAAACGTACTGTTGCTTGTTGATGCTTTTTTGGGTGCAGTAATTGGATGTGAGAAAGCCCTCTGCACACCCATAGTCTTAATGAATTTGACCTTTGAGCTTGTGTCCTGATAAATTGGGGATTGTGGAGCAGATCTGGATGAACAGGGTTGCTGAATAGATGTTTACTGAACTAGTCTTGATTTTTCTGAACACTGAAACTCAACAAACTCAGAGCTGCTGCAGTTGTGAATCTGAACCAAAAGCCATGTATTTTTCTGTCACCCTGAGTGTCTTATTGTAAAGGCATTGTTTCCTCCATTATACTCTCATTGTGCTGAGACAGCAGAGTAGAACCAGGCTGCAGCTGCCAAACACAGTGGGAGAGGTGTTTGTCTTTCCGTACTTCAGACGGAATCTGTGTCCCACTTCAGTCCAGTGTAGTTCATGCTTATTCCAGACACACAGGCAGAGCTGCAACTGTATGCACTGTGTTTGTGTGTAAGACAGGAGAGGCAAAGCAGCTCAGTCTTCATACATTAACGCTTTCATTTCTCCTGACGAGAGAGACATGGCAGACACCTGCAGCTCAGTCTTCATACATTAACGCTTTCATTTCTCCTGACGAGAGAGACATGGCAGACACCTGCACTAGGTCTCACATTCCCTTTGAACCTCGTCCCTGTTGTATTAATTTTACATTCATCACTGTTTAATTCATTGATACACTTGTCTCAAGCACAGAAAACTCAGGGCATGTTTTCATGCAGTGTTTTTACAGTTTGATTGCTGTTTGTGTGTGTGTGTGTGTGCATTTAAACACATCTCTTTATATAAACGCAATTTAAAATGGCTACATAAATTACCATCATGTAGCCAAACTGTTCCACTGAAATAAAATGGCGTTTGTGGATGAGTGCCATCCAACTTGTGTGAAATGCATTTAAACTGTGGGTCACTGATATGGGTGGCTCTCTGGCAGCCAACTGATTTATAGCCCAGCACATGGGCAGCGTCCTCTCCACATGCCACTGCTTTGTCCTCAGGCGTGTCAAGCGGTGACCAGTTCTTCTCTTCACTCACTTCCTATGGTTGTCCTGTTTGAAGACTGGCCCCACTAGGTGTGCTGGT